>NC_090870.1:23731611-23761611 GCF_036669935.1 Montipora foliosa | reverse complement strand
GTATGAGCAGACGAAATTTTTAATCGCTTTATGGAGCGAAGGTTTGGATTTGTCTTCTTCTATTCTCGGAAGGTACAGCTACAGATGTTCCAACGCATTAAAATTTGTAACCGTAGGCTAGTTGTCGTGATTTTGGTTTCAGAAACGCCTATAATACTAAAACGAAGAACAAGCTCATCCAGTAAATGAAGCTGCCAAGCTGAATCTTTTAATATATCGAAAGTGGTCTATTGCTCCGATAGAGTTCTACATAGCTTTGGGATTACTCTTCTGTTTGTATGAAGCGATAAAACTTTCAAAATGTGAAGTTAAGCACAAATAATCATCACGGTGGAAGCACTTTTTCGTAGCACAGTCGACTGTAGTGAATTCTGGGTACTTGAGCGGGCTACCTGAAGACCTGGAGACAAGCCTAAATGCCTCTCTTTCTTTCTTTCATTTACTTTCTTTTTATCCCAGCCTTACGCCAGTTGTTTTACAAATTATAATTTTACATTTTAAATAAGGTCTCGGTCAACGAAAACGAGGTGTCCGCGGAAAAAAGATTGTCGCACCGCTATTTTTTGTATGGGTCAAACTATATATCATATTTAAGCTAACAGAAAAGCAAAACTATTGTCAAATACTTGTGAAATCTTCGTGGCTAGTATGACGCGGCGTTTCGTCTCGGCCAAGAGACTCTTCAGAGACCTTTAGAATTCAAAGGCAAACTCGTTGAGCATCGCGCCTAAAGTCCCGTTAGCAAGTTCCAGATGTTGACAGTCTGGGCGCGATGCTCAGCGAGTTTGCCTTTGAAGATCTAGGTCTCTGAAGAGTCTCTTGGCCGAGACGAAACGCCGCGTCATACTAGCCACGAACATTTCACAAGTATTTAAGCTAATAGATTGAATTATTTTAATACGATCTAATACCGATTTAGTTTTTGGAATTTAATGTTGCCTTTTAGTTTTGAGGCCTCAAACTCAGAACGAGCGAGTCTGCTGCAGAACCTCTTGTCCCTTCACGTCATTGCGAAAACAACTGCAGATGAATGCACTCCAATACCGTGTGAGAAATGTTTGATATGTTACGAATTAAAGGAAATATCACGCATCAAAGTCGAAACTCTCATCTCATACTTAATGACCGTTTTATACTACAGACGCATAATCCGTCCAGACGAATTATTCGTCTCTTATGTTATCCGTCTAGTGTAAAGACGGGACGAACCAAAAGACGCTTAATCATATCCTTCTGGGACGAACTTGGGCAAATATTTTTTTCTGCGTCTGTTAAATTCGTCTAGTATAAAGACGGGCACAAGACGCATAAAACGTCTAGACAAACAATCCACTTTAATAGACCTCTTAACAGTTGTGTGCTTAGTAACCTGGCCTATAAATGAAAGTGAGGCTGGTGTTGACTTTGTTATGATAGCGGAGCTCCGCGCGCCCATAGCTAAGAAAATACTGGTAACCCATCGATGGGAGAAAATTTGGTAAAATAGCCATGAAGTCATTTTCCGTCCCTACGTCTGTCCGCCCCTTCATGTATGCCAATGTGACCAGTACACGTAACCATATCACGGGCTCAAGTTTGGAGC
Organism: Montipora foliosa; assembly: GCF_036669935.1. Lineage (NCBI taxonomy): Eukaryota > Metazoa > Cnidaria > Anthozoa > Scleractinia > Acroporidae > Montipora > Montipora foliosa. Next base: position 23,760,029 of record NC_090870.1, on the reverse strand, counting down.
TCATCCAGGAGGCAATACTCCGCTGACTGGCTAGAGAATACTGACGTAAAATGGCTTTTTTTCGCGTAACTGCGCCTTAGGTGATTATCACGTAATAATAATCATCTCAATGACAACCAATCAGCGCAGAGAACTTTCAGTAATTATACTAATAAGCATATAATTCCTATAGCACAAGACAATAATGAACAATAATATTATAATTCCATGAGTGCATGTTGATATGAGATCAACCACTCAATTATATCCATTAATTATTGTTTTATTAAATTTTCATTTGATTCTTAACACTTGGACAAATTTAAAGCCAATCAGTGTTTACATTGTGGCATGGAAGATATTTTCAAACAGGTCTGGAGAATGTTCACCGCCAAAATTTCCCATTTTGTCTGGATCATATAAGTTCTTTCCTCCTTTTGTTTAGTGGTTGACTAGTGACTTGTGAAATTGTATGGTGCACAAGAGAGCTAAATGCAGTGTCTCCTTTAGTTGTAAAACATATATTAAAGGAACACAAATAATATTGTCATTGTTGTTGAGTAATGTTAGGATTTAGTACTGCCAGTGGTATTACAAGTGTCTCTTTTGAGTGGATTCCCCAATTTTCTGCTAACTTGACCCAAACAGATATATATATAGGTGGAGAACAAATTCGGGAAAATGAAAGGAAAAAATACTAAACATACATCAGTTGATTATTACAATACACTATTTGTTTTGTTCAATATTATTTGCACTAGAAAGAAAATTAACGACCATAAGAATTTAGTCTGTGATAAGGAAAAGTTTGTTCTGACTAAAACCTATATTGGAAATTTAGGCATTTGGGGTGCTTTTTCACAGGGTTACATGTGCATGGTATTAATTTTTATGTCAGTCCAATATTGTTCTTGAAAACTGTGTTGTCTCTATAACTTTGTCCTTTTTTGTGAAGCATGACATTTTCTTCTCTCAATTCAACATTTGATTTGTGTTGCTGATCTTGTTTCTCCTGCAAAAGTGTGTTATGTTGAATAAAAATTATTTTTGTTATATAACTGTTTTTGCCCCCAGCAGCGCATGCTCTCATTGGTTACTTCAAATTCACATGACATCTAACAATAACACTTTTGCCGTTCAAAAGTCTCTGAGCGGGCAACAGTGCAAAATCTATGACGTCAGAGGGTAACAGTGCACTGTTGCCTGCAACTGTTGACCGAAGACCACCGTTGCTGTTCCCATTGCACGTTTTCCTATTTGTGATATATAACAAAGCACACAATCCCCCAGCAGTCAGATGTGACAGTTGACATATTTTATTTTCAGTTACACAAAACATAGCAATGAATGTTGTTAAAGGGAAAAAAATAACAGGGTTTGTTGTCAATATTTGCCGCTGTTTTAAAATATAACAGGCAGCCGCTCTGTCGCCTTGGCTTATAAAGCGAGAAAACTTACATTGTATTACATAAACAATGTCGACAAGATATTAACTCGAAGTTAAAAACATACATGTACGTTATATGCATTTCAGGACAACTTACGACCCCAAAACCTCACAAACTATATCGAGTGGCGTGAAAGTATAAGGCACTGGACTTCGCTTTTCTGTGTAAAACCAGTTACAACTGTGAAGACGAACACTAGCGGTAAAAAAACCTGCTTCTCTTCAAACTTCGATTTGAAAAAGTCTCTCTTGGTGTATGAAATCGGAATTCCACCTTTAAACACCTCTCAAAAATTTTCATATCAACGAAAAAAAAGTCATATTTGATATGTTTCGCGAAAACAATTTACCTCCAACATATCTCTGTTCTGAGCTTAAAGAGTAACCGACCACCTTAAGAAACGCAAAACTCTAAACAACGAACGTCAAATGAAGCTTCGAAACTGGTCAAAAAGTCTATAGCTTTAGGCGAACTGGTTTTGGTCCGATCTCTTCCCTGACGGCTCTGAAGCATCGTTGAATGATGGCAGATTCAGATCATCTTTTTGCAAATTTTCTCAGAGAAACGCCAGCGGCGTGACAGCCTCCACAATGACGTGGTGGACTTTGATTTGTCGTCCGCCATTTTGAAAATGGAATGGCGGCAACACAAGTGTGATTGTAGTGCGCATGTCTAGCGGTTTTTTGCGCTCTGTCTTTCTGAGGTGAAATAGACCTTGAAAACGATACATATTAGTCTAAGAAAGAAACGTCGGTCGCACGAGAGCATAAAAGGCGAAATATTTGTAACTTCTCACGCACAGATTTTTTTTGTTTTGTTAAAATGGACAAAATTAGAAAAGGAAGAGATCTACGGAAAGAAAAATAGGGGTCACCGAGCATTCAAGAGAGTAAAATCGCTGCGACGTTCTCAAAGCGATTGTATATTCGCACTATCACGGCATTGCGTGACATCTCCGAAAAGCCCTGGGTCCACAGCTATCCCATGGTGCCACACACTTTCACGTTCCATTCTTGTGGAAAATGTTTTGCCTTTAGCATCTTGTTTACCTTCGTGGTGTGAGTGACATGCGCGCAAAAATGCGCAGTAGCAATGGGGGCGAACGTCCTTAAGTACAGTTGACAAGCACCCGGAGCCCCCTAGGAAGCTCGTGGCCTTCGGCCACTCGGGACTTCCCCCTAGCACCCTGCCACCTACCCCTCCCCACGACCTTGAAGGGAGATACATTCTGTGTATAACAGCCCTTTTCACGGTTAGTTTTTCTCATTTGCATTACAATGTAATCTAACGCGGATGCGAGGCAATTTCGGGTTAAAACTACAAAATAGCCCGAAATTGCATCACATACATGATAGATTATATTGTAGTGCAAATGAGAAAAACTAACCGTGAAAAGGGCTATTGACACACAACGAAAGACTACTCTGAATTCAATCGGCAAAAGGAAGGAGTCCCCGAGCCCAAGGGAGCTAAGAGATCCTCGACAAGCATATTGAACAAATAATGAATTTTTTCATTGACCCAGAGACGATTAATTAAGAAGCTAAACCTTTTTTTGTATTTTCTGAAATAAGCTATGCACAAATCGACATCACAGCAACAGTGCACCAAAATCGTCGTTTTGATAGTTTTAATGTTCGGTGGTGGCTAATTTCATTATCAAAATACGATGATGACAACAACAAAGGTGTCAAAACGCTATTTAACTAGAAACAGCAATATCAGGTCGAATCAGGGTTGCCACTGGTCAAGACATCACTGACCACCACACAGAACTATTTTGCAAACTTAAGCCAGAGAAAAAAACAGTCTTTACAAGGATTTTTTTGTCGTAACAGGAAGGAATACCATTCACACAGCTGGTGAAAACCCGAGTTTGCATTGACTTTCCCTAAATTGTTTCAATATCAAGACTTTTCTTTATCCGATAAGGCGTTTCATTTTGCCGACCGTGACAACCCTAAAACTGTCATTACGTTTATATGCCACCCTTAACGGTTCCTTGACAAATTATATATTCCTCTCGATTATTATTCTTATCATTTAAAATTAGACAGAAGCGTGATAGTTTGATTTCAGAAAGGCCTTATTCATTTTGAAGACGCCGAATACAAAAATGAAGTAAAGATCCAAATAACGCTACCACGAAAAAGTTTATCTCATTTCTGTACAAGAAAGAAAAAACTTTTCTCATAGCTACTGTCTTAAAGTAATCAGAATTAAAAGCCTAAAATGAACGTACTTCCTTATCGCAACCCTAGCATGATGACCCCACCTTCATTAGAAGCGGGTGGTAGCGTTCAACACTAATAACTGAAGTACATAAAGAGTTCAAGAACAGATTCAAATACAAGATTTGGGACATGACTTGAGCAAAAGGGTCAATTTTCCAGCAGGGTTGACTGTAGCCTGCGAGTGGCCTCTCTCTTGGCGGTAGGGAGAAGGGAGAGCCGGCTGCTCACAGGCATTCTACAGCCAGTAATTTTCATTTTCAGGACTATAACCAATAAAGTTGCAAGAGATCTTTCACAAAAAACTCGTGTACTGTCTTTATGGTAGACAAAAGGTTCACATGCATCCATAGTTATCGAGTATTCCAGCTTGCACCGAGTCACTGAAGCAGCCTTTCAATAGCAGCATTTAGGTCACCTCCAGTTGCAACTAAGGCTAGAAGAAAAGACAAAAAATAAAAAACAAAATTAGTGATGACTGTGTTGCTTGACTTTGGCTTTCGGTTAAATCCAATATGTAAGTGTAAAACAAAAATAAGGCAGAGGGTATTGTTGACGCGAGAGGGAAATTAACGAGCGGTGAATGGGGAGGGGTGGGTGCTGTGAAATACATTCCCCATTGTACCGCCAGCTATGCAGGCAAAAAACAAAGCAAAATATGAGTTGACTGAAGACGAAGATTGAAAGAAATTGAAGTATACGTGTTACAGGTAATGTCTTCGAAATTAGAACAGCCAATTAAATCGACGCGAGAACCGCTGAGAGAAGACACCAGGTTACGCCTTGCCTTTTTTTATCCCCTCCCCCCCCCCCAACACACCACCCCTTGCAAAAAAATTGCTAATCTGCCCTGCGTCAGTGCGAAAACATGTGTGTGCAACCGTTAAATTATGCACACGCTCACAACACTTTGGAATTTAAATGAAAATGTTTCAATAACGCGCAAGTAAAATTAAATAAATGTCATTTGAAGAAAGCAAAATACAAGCACAGTACAGTTTTAAGTTTAAGGAACATGCTCCGATGTTTCATACATCATCAGTTTCGGATAATAATTGCGATGTCTCTTGGTAGAAAATAATTATCATTGATAATACTACCTCTTCCTAATAGACTACTTCGACGATTCGGCAGCCATTTTGATTTCTATTGTTGCTGCCGCAGTGAGTGGGCCAGAAGCAAAGGAACAAGGCAGCTCTCTAGTCGGGAGGATATAGTTTTCTTCGAAACGCAAGGGATTGTGGTCAAAGGCGCTAGGAATTGTGGTTATGCGCGAATGAAGGAATTACGATGCGCGGTATGATCTTGTTATGCAGCTCTGTTTTTCATTTAGCTTCACGTATCCTCAAACTATAGCTAGTTTGACTATCACAAGTCTACAAATAAGCGCCGGTCATCAGACATTCGTCTGCTACATTTGAGGTTTTGACTGGCAAACGATTAGACTGACAGGACAGTTCACTCAAGAAAGCCAAATGCGAAGGTGGCCATTTAATAAATGGCCGTAATGCATAATGGCTAAGTTTCATTTGGATTTGTTTTCATTTGTAGCTTGCGTTTCACGTCGTCTTACTAGTAACGCCCATATTCATGCAGTTCGGATTTCAAAATTCGTGCGAGGTATTTCCTGAAAAGTTATTTACATTGATTGAAATTAAATAACACTGAAATGTACTGTGCAATCATGCAACATGGGTACTGTTCCTCAAATGCATGGTGTTTGTGTTTTCATCGGACTGATAAGATTTTATGACCACAGGGATGTCAGGTTTACAACGAATTTTCAGGGACTCGAATTACGACGAATTACGTACATTTCTCACCGCGACTTAAATATATGAATTTATTTAGAAAAGTTAATGTTATTGCGTATGCACAAAGCTGAAACATTTCAGGATTTGTACAAGTGTATTTAGTTCGACTAGAGTGACAAAAACAGCAACAACATAAGAAAGGAATGGAAAAACGAAAGCAATAAAATTGTCAAAACAGCATTGGACAGTGCGCGCATGTTTAGATCGTTTTCACTGTCGCGCAACAAAACACAAATTCGAAACCGTTCAATAAAAGAAGCCAACAACTTGAAATGTTGTGAAGACAAGTATATAAACCACCTCTCCAATTTTCAGGTCTGTGCGTTACATCGTTTCTGAGTTATTAATTTGCCCAAGCGTTTGACACGACGCCGCCATTTTGGTGGTACATCCGTGGTCCACCAATATGGCGGCCGGTAATCAACGAAAACACCTGGAGTTCAGTTTGCCATGAAAGCGCTTACTTACGCCCATGAGGTTAAATACAAGTGTATGAACACATCTCGTAATGTACTTGAAACGTTCAAACTTATGAGAATCATAGGAAGAGACATGTTTTTCAACCAGCTCTGTATCATGGTGTCACGCAAGGTGACAATTCGGAAATTCAAAATACTGTATACCGTATTTACTCGAACAGACGACGCGGCGTTTATTTCATTTTTCGCGATCCAGCTGAGGCTTTTATTCGAGGGCGGCGTTTATTCAAAAATCACTTTATTTTAAGGGAATTGCTAAATATCGTACTACATATGGTAACTTTTTTACTAGGTAACAGTAACAAATCTCAATATATAAATGTCGTTCATTTTGTCTATTCAATTGTGATTTTTACACAACGTTAAACTTCTATTTTAACATCACTGTCCTCCTCGTGGTCGGAATCTAACAGTTGCAGCGTTGGGCAAGCGTCTTCAACATCTGAGTCTGTACACTCAAACGGATTAGTCTCGGGTTCACTCAAAACTCCCAGTTGTGATTTAAGCATTGGTTTTCCAGAGCTGCATGGCTGTCCTTCCTTTAGGCAGTGAATGTTGTCGTCTCTGGATCCACCTACTGGAAGGTTCAAGGCATACGTGGTAAGGGATTTCTTGATCACATCTGCAGGCATCTCGGCCCAAGAATCCACAATCCATTGCAAAATAGCTCTTCTCGGGGGTGTTTTTAAATTATCAGAGGTTTCTTCATGTATGCCAACTGTACTTAGCCAGTGGTCAAACTTTTCTATGCAGGAAGACTTAAATGGCTTGTTCCAGCTTACATCCGGAGTCTGGATGGACTTTGTGCATCCTCCTGGCACAATAACGCGATCGATTTTCTTTAACGTCAATGCTTCAGCAACGGTAACTTCAATGTGGCATTCGTAAGAATCCCAGGCTAACAGCCTACGATTGAATGAGAATGACCCAAGGACATAATTGATCCAGACTATAGTTAATTCAGAGTCCATCCACGCGTTAGCGGACGTTGCGACAACTGCCCGGCCTTTGAACTCTTGATTTAAAGCTGCCACTTCCCTTTTAGCTCCTTTAAATACAACCATTGGTTTCAATTTGGTTCCGTCAGCCTTGGCTGCTAGTACAACAGATACTCTTGCCTTCTCATGACCAGTCGTTTTAAGAGTAACAGTCTTTTTTCCACTTTTATCGACGGTAGTTTCTGAAATCATATCGCACCAGACTGGGGTTTCATCCATGGCAATTATATTACAAGGAGCATAATTGTGCTTTATTTGAAGAAAGAAAGAGAGAAGTCGGCCTTGTAGTACCAGCGAAGTTCTCTGCATTAACAGCAGAATTACGCGTTGCAAAAATTCTTGAAAGAGAACTTAACACAAGAGCAAAAAGGTACAGTCACTTTGAACTAAAAAATGTTGTTCTAAAAGAAAATAAATTTCCATTGCTGGTTTAAATTTGAAATAGACTTTTCTTTAATAATTATTATAAATCATTATTTCCTCAAATAAACGCCGCACCGTAGACGCGGCGTCTATTCGGGGGCGGCGTCTATTAATATTTTGAGTCTCAAGAGCGGCGTCTATTCGAGTAAATACGGTATTCGAAACAAAAAACGTTACGGAAGTGGAAAAAACTTCATTTGTGGCCCATCTTCAACCCTCCTTTAGATAAAAATTCAGAAGACCTCGCGATTTTCATTTTGTAATTTGATGTCACTGTAGAAACAATCCATTCTTATTTTGCTCAAATTACAAATCCTTCCTCGGTCAAGTCACGATCGCTTCGATGAAAACTCTATTGACATTTATTGATTAATTAATAAATTTAAATATTAAACAAATGTGTATGAACACATCTCCTAATAAACTTAAAAGGCACAATCTGCTGAGATTAACAGGGATAGACATTTTTTTCAACCAAATAGCCTTTGTATCATGGTGTCACGCAAGGTGACAATTCGGAAATTCAAAATGCTGTATTTTCGAAACGAAAGACGTCACGGAACTGGAAACATGAAGAAAGATCTTGGTCATCTTCAACCTCATTTAGATAATAATTCAGAAGAACTTGCGATTTTGATTTTAGAATTTGATGACGTCACTGTGAAAACCATCTCTTGTTTTCTTTCTTCTCTCGAGTGGGGTCCAGAAGGAGGTTCAGTTGAGGGTCCACGTTTTGTACCGTCCCTGCTCAAGACCTATTAAAATCTCACTTCAAATCCACCCACGAACCGCCGTTAAATTACCGCAATTACCCTTTCCCTTGGCAGCATTTCTACCATTTAGGTAAATTACTTTATTAAGGTATTATGGGATGCTCAGGGAGCAAATTAATTTGCATTAGCTCCATGGGCATCCTATAATAGCTATTTGAACAACAGAATTCAAAATGGCCGCCGTATCGTCGAAGTAGTCTATTCTTTCAACTTAAAATCCAGGAGAGCTTTCATATTGAGAAGTCGAAACCGGACCTTACCGAAGATGTTGATCAAGTTAGTTTAGCATTACACTTTGACACTTTTGTTTACAGTGTACCGTTAAGGCAGTTGCGTTTTCTATGATATTGTCGGTTAGTTTGAATTGATCTGCTTGTAATGAACATTTAATCTATAAAGAATCACTGCATATATAGAGGATATTACATGGACGCGCGGAGATACGAAACTTCTCTTCGAGTGTTGAAAATATTTCACGAGTGAGCGCAGTGAACGAGTGAAATATTTTTCCAATATGTTTCAATATTTTTCAACACCAATGAAATACTAAATCCTTTCACGGAAGGCACCGAAAGGCGCGATTTTCATATCTAACAATAGCAACAGTGATCTTTTCACGAGTGAAAATAACATGTCTTCACGTGTGAAGATATCATGTTTTCGCACGAAACCTCACTTGGTATTTCACTGGTGTTTATATAATAATGATAGTTATATTTACTGTTATGATCTGACTCACTATGGCTTATGATAATGTTTGAAACATCAAAACACGTCCCTAAAATTCAAAATTGTCGTTATTTTTATTAAAATAATTTTTAAAACTTGCGCTTTTCCCTTCGACACTTGAAGTAGTACACGACAACTCGTATCGTTCTTTACTCTTTTTACGACTGTTTGTTTTGTTTTGTCTTTCCTTTGATTTTCTGTGAAGTTCGATCACTACGAAGTTCAGCTGTTTTCGCATCTAATTAAGACATAACTGATAACCAGCGGGTTGACTAGAAAACCTTAGTTACCTTGAATATTGCGACCACGGTCAACAAAGCCCATCTGAGCAAGTTGTTCCAGTTGAGTTCGGTACGTCACTTCAGGGTTCTGAGTCTAGAGGAAACAATTTGACTTTCAACCTTATAAGGTCAAACACACTCTTGGCAATGAATATATAAAGCCCAAGTCGGACAAGGAGGTTGGGTGCCCAGGAACGTGGGGGCTTGGAACCGCCGACCCCAAAACCATGAAGGTAGAATACGCAAGAGCCTGCCCTACCAGCAACCTAGCCCCGAGCCCCGCCTGCCAAACCCAGCCCTCCAACCCTCATCCTGAACAGGAAGAACGATGGACAACCCAGCCTATATAGATAACAAGTAATGCTACAAGTGGGAGAGGAGGAAGGGGCATTGGAAAATGCGAGCGACAAAAAAAGCGCCATACTCTGAGCTGAGTAAAATTACGAGTTCATGCAAAGGTGTACGCATAGACAGCTGAACCAAACATCACGCCCAGAACGCAACACGCGAAAAACGCAAGAACGCTATTAAATGGCCGGCCAGCAGACCACGCCGTACGCTCACAAACTCGAACGCCACGCCAAGCACCGAGTATACTTTCTCCTGGTCGTTAACAAAGTTAACTTACATTGAACAACTACGCTAATGCGTAAACTTTTAAAAGTATTTTAGCATTGCCTTCTGGCAAAACTGAAGTAAAGTGCAGACTCGCCCCTTTGTCGAAAAAGGGGAGTGTTGGTCACATCGTCAGCGAGTGTAGCAAACTGGCTCAGAGGGAATACAAGAAAAGGCATGACAATGTTGCAAGGTATGTACACTGAAAGTTGTGCGGGAAAGCCAACTTGGAGAGGGATGTGAAATGGTATGTGTATAAACCGGAGGGAGTGTGTGAGAACGAACGTTGTAAGCTGTTATGGGACATGACCATTCAGTGGGATCAAGCAATTGAGGCTAGGAGGCCGGATATTGTGTTTGTTGATAAGGAAACCAGAGAGGTCAAGATAGTAGACAATAGCAATTCCTGGAGACACTTGGGTGAAGCAGAAATAGTTAGAAAAAACTGAGAAATACCAGTTGCTAAAGGACGAAATCAGGAGGCTATGGAATAAGAGAAAAGTCTCTGTGACCCCAGTTGTAGTTGGTGCTTTGGGAATGGTCTCAAATGGTTTTGAAAGACATTTGGACAAACTGGAAGCGAAGATGAGGCTGGAAGTTATTCAGAAGTAATCATTGTTGGCCGTTGGGTACGGCACGTATCCTGAGGAAAGTTCTGTCTTTTAAGACACGGCAGTTGGCCCTGCTTGGAACCTTTCGCTACTTGTTGACGCCTGTTTCCAAGCGAGACATCCCAGATTAATAATAATAATAATAATAATAATAATAATAATAATAATAATAATAATAATAATAATAATAATAATAATAATTTTATAGCCTTCAAAAGTTTCGAAAATTCAAGCATCTTTTGTTCATGACCGAGTCAGAAGGAGAATGGGTTTATTCCTGATTTGACGTCACAATCTACTTTGCATGCATTTTTACAAAGAGTTAATGCAATGAAAATCAGTTTGTGACGTCAAATCAGGAATAGACACACTCCCCTTCTGACTCAGTCGGAATGCTTGGATTTTCGCAACTTTTGAAGCCTCTAAAATGGCAGGATTTGTTAGAAAAAGGAAAAATGGCCACAATGCATTTCGAACAGGTGCAAAGATTCATTTTAGCCAAAACAAAAAAGAAAATTGGGGTGAGGGGCACTTTAATTGTCAATGGATTTAGCACTAGAGCACTAATTGGGGACACTAATGAAATTAACTCAGATCAAATCAACTATTGGTTTTTGTGGAGGGGAAAACCAGAGTATCCAGAGAAAAACCTTTCAGGGCAGAGAAGAGAACCTGGGCCACATTGGTGGGAGGCGAGTGCTCTCACCACTACGCCATCCATTCTCCCTATCGAAAGCATTTGGAGCGTTGGGTATTACTGAATGGTCGTACTGAACTGCAGTCTTGCACCCCTACCACAATCTAAGGTTTCTCCCAATATACATTGTATCTGATGCATCCCCACTTAAGGACGTTCGCGCCAAAATCTTCCTACGGTGAGATTTTCTTCATTTCTCGCCTAGAGTTAGGTCATAAAGTACTTACTCCAAAAATGAAAAAAAAAATGGGGGTCACCGACTTTGTTTCGGAGAAAAGGGCAGTGGAAAAATGCCTTAATTTCGAGAAATCGGTCATAATAGCGAGATGTAGGCTCATCTGCTCATCCATTGAAAATCATAAAAATAAACTGTTGAAGTGAAAGTTTCCATGCATAGGTTTTTAGGAGTGAGATTTTTAGATAATTGTATGCCGCTAGGGATGTGTTAAACAGTAGAGTTCATCCTCGACGAGTGTTTTCGTAAGCTCTATCTGTTGCAACCACTACCGCAATTCGATAGCACGAGGAAAGAAAATGTTAAAAAAAGATAACTTCTTACGGTGAGAATTTTTTTATTTCATCATATTTTGTAGATAGTAAGTAAAGTAAGTGATTCATGATTTAAAAAATAGGGGTCACCGATGATCTGAACGAGTAAAATCGATGTGATTTTGCAAAGCTCATGGAAAAGTTCGTTTGTCACGCTTTTGCGTGACCTGTCGGGCAAGGACTGGAACCCCAGAGAGGATCGATCGTTGAAGAGATGAACGGTTTTTACCGAAAAAAAAACCTTTTTCGAGCATAGCAACGACGTTTTAAGCAGGGGTCATCTTCAGTTGGTTGGTGTTTTGTATAATATCTCCCCATTGCCGTCATGCTCATCCTCTGGAGTGTGTTTTTTGTGAAATTCAATCGCTGATAGTTTCCACGCAGGTCCGCACTATTCAAGCGGACGAGGACGAAAATACTCCTCAATTTTCACGAAAGTAAAGGAAAAGAACTTTAAAAACATGCATTCACTTTGAACTTAAGTTCGTAGGGTAATAAAAACATTAAAAAGAAATAGCCCCATTAAATTTACGCAACGGTTCGTCCACGACTTTTCCAAACTTTCAGCCACTAGTCTACTCGATCAGCTACCTTTTCCAGAGCTTTTCCATCCTCCCGCTCACTTCTCTTTGAAGTTTCATGATGATTCGGAAATGACTGTGCCATTCTTTTGCCGGCCTGTAATTTTTTCCTCGGCGTTTTTGTCGCCATGTTATTTTAACTGATGCTTGAAAAATTTGTATGAAAGTCAAGTAGACTAGTGCACGACTGATAAAACCTCGCGAATATCAGTCGTGCAGTAGTCTACTTGACTTTCATAAATATTTTAAATCAATTTTGACTGATCACGATCTTCTCTGATCCAACGCTGTGCAAGACTTACCGTCCACGGTTTTTGCAAAGGTTTTAAAACCTCAACTTCACTAATGCTTAAAGTAATGCGTGACATATTACAGTCGCGTTACATGCGCAGTAACGTTGCGCACAAACAATTAGCGCGAACGTCCTTAAAGCTGTTAACTATGTACTTTCAATACTAAGTGTTTGTTTCCGTCACTGACAACACTTAAGTGTTCAAAAGTGATGAAATACTTATCTACACTACAAAACCCCTGGATACAAGGGGTAATAATTGATTCATCTGAATACCTGAGTCATTGCTTGCATCATTTGGGTCATAAACTGTGCCATTTGATTTCCCTGTGCACTCCCCAATGGATTCCCAGGTGTACTAGATGGTGGAGTACCTGCCTGTGGAGTACTCTGTGTACCCCCTGGTGTGCCTGCAAACAAAGCATAATAACAACTCTAAATATCCAACACACGCACAAAAAAACCCCGAAATACTGCAAACAAAAGACTTTTGCATTAATTTGTAAAATAAGTTTTGAACAAGTCTTTCAGAAATTCATTAACCAAATAGGATCATTCCAATAAAGACACGGTAAACTCTTCCTGCTTGCCAGTGAAACACCTGTTTGTGAATGTTTCAAATATTATTCAAAAGAATCAAATCAACAACATTTAATTACTGGTAATGTTCTTCATGTTTAATCAGTAATCACTGTGTTCTTTAATGCTAACCTGTCTGTGGTGTGGATGTGGTTGTGCTGTTTCCTGTAGAGGTCGTCGACTCTGTTGTCGTTGTTGAGGGTGGGGATCCCATCATACTAAAATGACAGCAGTGCATGATAGGGTACATGAGTATATTATTACTCAAATTAATATAATTCCACAGCCATCACCAAAACATTTGAGATAACTCCATCTAGAAGATTTAATATCCGCACAACGAGTATAATTTACCCTAACTGCAGGCAACCGAACCTGGCATCTCAATGCACGTGTTAATCCTTTCATGTTAGCTTAATTTTTGTTATCATTTAGATTTCATTCATTTCTGTTGTATTATCCTGTTAAAATATACTACATGTAGTCTGTTATTTTTCTAATTTTTCTGGCCGCTGACCAGGAGGCACTGGCTATGTAAGGGACCCATATGTCGTAAATAAATAACACATAAACAGTAATTATTATTTATAAAGTATTTTTATCTAGAAGAAGAAGCCTAGATTAATTTACAACTGAACATTAATGACTCATCACAGAGACTTTAGGCCACTCAAACGGCTCACTTGAAAACATATGGGGATCATGGTTCTGCAGTAGTTGCCCCACAACTGAGACATTTTCACGTTAGAAACATACTCTTATTGTAAAGCACTACAAGGAAATACTGATAATAGCAGTATAAAATAGGTCCCTTGGGGGACATGTGCTTACGGGTAACGAATGCTACACCATTAACATTGTCTGTGTGATTGTTGACGTGTTTTTGTAATGGACGTTGACAATGAATTGCAATTAAGTTTTTCAGATAAACACTGCATGTGGCTACTGTAACAGTTACAAAAACTGAGTGAATTTCGAAGGAAGAATGGAGGCATTTATAGGGAAAAGAAAGAAAAAACGAAATAATGAGCGAGAGGTAGTAAGGTGTGCAAAGAGTCATGATGGAATCCGGCAGAAGGTGATCTGTTTGAAAATCAACGTCAATGCAGAGTTCCTTTCTTTGGATTTGTTATTTATTTTATCACTCAAGAAGAGCACTGGTAATTCTCAAGGTTTAATATGTTTGGCATACGTTTGGCATACTTTTGGGGGGAGTCAGGGTGGTTTAGTGGTCATCAACCGTGCCTCCCACCTCTGCGACCCAGGTTCAACTCTGGCTCGGATCGTATGTGGGCTGAGTTTCAGTCGATCACAATCAAAATTGACTCCCAGGCTATTCCATCAGGCTGTGGTGCTGTGCCCCGAGGTCATACATGGGTCGTGTTCAGGGGCCGAGTGCCTAGCCGGCAGCACAGCTCCTTCGGTCCGACCTCGTTGAGCTGCGCCCTTAATAATTCAGTCTCTGACTGCGAGAAAGGGCGATTAGCTGGTCAGATAGTATTAATTCTGTGTCACAGGCGACCATGTACAAAGAAAGAAAACAAATTATGAGCAAGTCCCTTGATAGCATCTGGTATCTTCAATTGCATGATGCCTTACCTCCCGATTTTCCCGTCGAAATTCGAAAATATCAAACATCTGAGAAATTTATATTTTCAATTTCAGCAAAACAAAACAAATGGTCAATTGATTATGATTTTTTGGCATAAGAGATCTCGACGTGACAAAGGTATGTACATTGCGTCGACAAGTGTCGGAGAGCAAGTTCCCTTTGATAACAACTGATGAGATTTTACAAAATGTTTCGAAATTCGAAAATATCACACATCTTATGGGAATATCAACATGAATGCTCATTGGAGAGGTTTTATGGGCATTTTGACCCTAAAGGCTGTTTTTCTGCTCAAATCCTTCTGTCTTCCCCAACAGGTATGCCAATCAAATTATCATGCGATTGCTGAAATCTTGCCGTAAATTCTCTAAAATTTCTCTTTTCATAAAGGAAAATTAAGAAAGGATAAGACAACAAGTAGGCCGCAAACAGAATAACTGTAAAATGGCCATCAATTGTTAAAATTAAATAAAGACCTCATTAGTTTGATCCCTCCCTCCCTCCCTTCCTCACTTACTCACTCACTCTCTCACTCAGACAGACAACCCCAATGACATTGTGCATTACAGGCTAGCCCGTAAGCACAATAAATGTTTCATTATTACCATAATCAATATCATTATTATTATTGTAAAGCACTACAAGGAAATATCTGATAACAGCACTATATAAGTGTTTCATTATTATCATTATCAATATCATTATTATTATCATTGTTAATCTTGAGTTTCTAAGCTGCAAATTTATTCTGAGCTGACCTCATGCCTGGTAGGAGTCCTGGGGCCTCAGTCTGTAACTGCATCATTCCTTGTTGTATTTGCATCATCGCCTGCATAACCCTGGGATTGCTCACAGCTTGTTGGAACTCTGGACTCTGCATCTATTTAATGCAAATAATTTTTGATAATAGTTGTTGCAGAATTATAGATGTAATGAAAACATAATCAGTTATTTGCTGCAGGTTAACATTCCTTGCTCACCTGTGACATGAATTCTGGCAGTCTAGATGCAACCTGTATGAGAAGCAACAAGCACGAAAGTAACTTGTAGTTTACAGACTTGGAGTATCAGCTAAATTTTGTTTAGAATTATATCAAATCACGAGATACAGAATTCTGCATGATCATAATTAAAAAATATCTTCTGGTAAATTGCAGAAATCAAGTGAGGCCTTATGCTACTGTGAATGTGATGGATGAAGAACCTTCGCTGATCAACAGTATCAGGAACTTCTTTGTGGATAACCCAAGGAAAGAGAAAAATCACTGAGGTTCTTCAACCATCACATTCACAGTGCGTAACGCCTCACTTGATTTCTGTCATTTACATATACATGTATGTACTTAGGAAAACACTCATTCAAATATTTTCAGGAAATGAACACGGATCAAAATGGAACTATTCTTTCAGTGTTTCATGTTGAATCCAAAGAACAAACAAAGACCCCTCCTTGAGATTCCCAGTAAGTACTTGCTAACATTTACAACTGTCAACAATTAATTAATTAAATGCAAGTTGCATTGAGGGGAAGAGAAAAAAGTTAGACTGAATTTTCCCATCTTCTTTCAAATGAACCTTCAAAACCTCTGCTATACAAAAGACTGGGGTGTGTGATTCTTAGCCTTTGTTTTTGCAGCCTCTCTAAGCCTTCACTGAGGTATATTGTATTGTGGAAGAGTGATGAAAAAACTGGAAACATGTATTCAAGAATGGAACAAATATGAGTAACAAAACAGAGTTTTGCAATCTAGTGCATTCCATTTTCAGGTCACTCCTGATGTTCAGTCAAAGCACTAACATTGATCATTATCTGAGGCTTTGTCCATTTCCACTTTATCTGAGATTGTAACATCATCCACCAAACATCCACAAGTCAGCTTGCACGCTCATTAATCATAACCAAATACAGTAAACACCTGTATATATTATATGAACCTAGATTTTTCCAAATTCGGCTAAATAGGTTCTTTAATTGGTTCTCATTTCCACAAAAGATATGTACTCTATGATATGCAGGGGTTTCAATAAGTTTATAGTAAACGGCTGTGGCAAGAAAGGGCCGTAAGGCCCCCCTTCTCTGGCATGTCCAGAAATCTGGGCAACAACATCAGTCACAAATATTATTAACAATACACATGGCCAAGACACCTTATTCCAACACGACTTCCATTTTAGTACTCTTTTGTTTCCATGCAAATTAGTCCTTATGGCCTTATGGCTTGTTGAAAGCGAGGCCATAAGTTCCAATTTGCATGGAAACAAAAGATTGCTAAAATGGCGGCCATTTTGGAATAAGGTGTAGTAAGAGGACCATTTTTTTGGCTTCTCGATCTCTTCTTGAAATACGACAAAATATCGCCTCCAGCTGCTGACTTTCATTATAAATAAACAACACATGGTGAATTGAAAGGATGGAGGGAATCATTTAGCACCAGTCTGTCTCCTCTATTCATCCGACACGGCGGAGTAGAAATTGTGTTGGTGAGCAGTTGGCTAAGGCCAGTGCAGACCTGCCAACTCTCCCGCGTTTTTGCCAGGAGCCTCCCGGCAAAGACCCAAAATCTATCGGTTTTTTTCCAAGAAGCGAAAAAAGTGTGAAATCTATTTTGTCCCTTTGCTTCACTGATTGATCGCAGCCATGCCGCAAACAAGTTTGCTGCATTGCATATGGAGTCTGGGGATGAAGTTCCTTGATTTCATGCATTCCTGGGCATGCTTTCATCATAAGTGCCCGCATGTTGAACAAAATGGCTCCAGGGAAGCGTGGTCGTGATCTTATGTGAGGAAGATTAATTTTGTCAAATTCATATTCTGGCAATTAAACTGGCATTTTCAGAGAACCGTCCACCTTGCTACAAATGGAGACCTGACAGCGCATTCTTTAGCTTCAGCGAAGAAAGCAACTGCTGCGTATAACAAAGAACACGGATAGCTTGTATTTAGCTACTGCACCAGTTAAATGTAACCTTTGTATGGATTTAACAATTAAGAAACGGTCCAGATAAGAACGATAGCAACAACGGCAACGAACATGTTGGAATTCAATTGGTATGCAAAAAAGTGATAACTTTTCTATTGTCTGTACTTACTTCTGATTGGCTTAAACAGCAAAAGTTAACAAAACTTCATAAAAGCAGTATTATATTCATCCTTACTTTCCAACCATCTTCCATCTAGTCTCAGTTTAAATGAATTCCACAGAAATCGTATGTGGGGAACATACATGTAAAATTGTAAACGTTTCTTGGCTTTTGTTTTCAACTCTTGTGATTGGTCAAAATCTTTTAACACAAAAAAACACCCTTTCAAAGTGGGCTGTAAATGAATTTTATTGCGTTAACGGCTTTCCTGTAGGTTTATGCATTCTCTGTGTAAAAATGATAACATTCCTATGTGGGGAAAGCCGCGTTGCCGCATAACAAAGGAAATTGCTATCCATCTTACACAGATCATTACTTAAACAAGGCAGTTAATAAAATCTACTGTTTTTTCACTGAATGTCCAGATTTTTTGCAGTCCACATCCAGATTTTGAGCCCTGAGGTGTTGGCACATAGCTAGGAATTCATTAAAATATCCAATGTCCAAAAAGGAATAGAACATTCAGCAAAAGGTTTCTCGATATTCTAGTTAATTTTATTGAATTAAAATAAATTAAAATGGATCAAAGTGAAACGATGAACATCATGCATTTCTTGATGACTTAGTAGCCGGAAGAATTGGCTGATTGCCGGCTTCTAATGAAACCACTGGATATGGTATGACTGATTCCCTCTGATGAGGATGCTGTCATCTGTATTTCATAACCAAGAAAAATAAGTACATTTTGCCAATAAAAGTAAAGTATGGGGAACCCACTGTCTCCCACCCTAGCCAACATCTTTATGTGTAAACTAGAGGAATACCTCCTAACACCAGACAATTTGCCATTCTATGACTGGTATGTGGATGACTGTTTTACCAAAAGAAACACAAAATTAATGCTCCTGACAATTTACTTGTGAAGTTAAACTGTTACAGCTACCATGCAAACATCAAGTTCACTGTGGAAGAAAACCCTGACCACTTCCTGGACACCTCTTTCAACCGTCAAGGGGGAAACTTCACCACCAGAGTCGACCAAAAACCAGGTAAACTACAAATACATTGGAAATCGGCCATCCCAGAAAGGTGGAAGCGCAACATTATTCTAGGTGCCTTACATCGAGCAAAACGAATAGCCAGTAACTGGCAAGCAGAAGTCAAAGTCATCAAACAATCATTCATCAATATTATTGAAAGCAGGATAGCCCGCGAAATTGGTAAATGAAGTTATCCATGATTTCGAAAATACAAAAAGCCATGAAACAATAATTCCTGTCCACTGGTTTGATGAAAGACCTAAAATCGGAATCCGTCTACCTCTCTGCAACACAAATGAAGTAGAAAGTAGAAAACTCTTAAAGAAACTTAACACATACAGTACACCAAAAAGAGGTTCAATTTCTTTATCAAGTGGCAAACACGTAAGATGGAGTCCATCTTCACTTTAAAAGACAACAACACACACCCGTCACACATCATTTACAAAGGCAAGTGTATTTGTGGACAAACATACATTGGCGAAACAGTACGCAACCTTGAGGTTTGTGTTAATGAACGTTCAGATGTTAAAGTTCACATGGGAAGTTTTAACCACTGCCAATTCATGGTTAAAAAGGAGAATAAAAGAAGCGTTTTACATAGCTCGCTTCTGTCCAGAACTAAACAAACATGTGCAATCACTGGACCTCACCTTGTTCCCCATAGGAACAGGTATTATAACTGGCATTGCCTGAACTATAAGAACACTGAGCATATGCAGATTATTTCACTCACTACTGATGATGATCAAACTGAGCAAAAACGTTTAGCAGCCTTTACCTTAACGTTTTATAATTTTTATTTTCGTGAAAAAATAATAAGCTTTGAACAAGATCTGTGCAGTTTAAAGTGCAATTTGTTCCAGTAGCCTGAAATTTTTAACCTAAAAAGTTCTTAAATTCTAGTTTCTTATGTACAGGTGTTTAATGTACATCAAGGGACCTCAATTTGTCCCATGGGGATGGGGACCCTGGATGATATACATGAAAAGATTCATTCAGAAGGGATTACTCCAAGAACTTCTCAACTAATACTTCATTAGAGCGAGTTTCAATCGAGTGTCGTAAAACCAAAACCAAAGTAATTACTTTGGCCTATCAAAAAGGAAGTAGCCAACACAAAGCATGGGAAAAATTGCACGCGCAAGCCACAATTGGTTTTAGTTTCACTTGTGATTGGTTGAAAAAGTGGCGCGAGAACTTTGAACCAATCACTGAGTGGATTACTTTCGACACTCAATTGAAAACCGCTCTATTGCCAAATGGTAAAGATGATAATAATTACTGAAATCTTCACTGACACCAACCTGATCTGCTAACTGTGTATTTCCTTGAAACATTGGGTTTGACCGTATTATCTGCAACAGAAAAAGGAAGTTACTCTGATAATATACATGAAAAATTTACTCGATTGTGATTGGCTGAGAGCAGTGCAGTTCAAGTGTAACAGTGCAAAAAGTGTACATGTAATACCAGTGCAAATTACACAGTCATCAAAATTCTGGATTATGGTTGGCTAATAAAAAATAGGGTTTGGTCAGAACCAATCACCTCTTGTTTTCAAATCACCCTGGATGGCGCAATTATGGCCAAAAAAAATTTACTCATGCTTATTTATTCCAAATTGCACTCGAAATCATGTGATTACCTATACAAATAATATTAATAAATTATTGTTGTTTAATAACAATGTAACTCCTTGCGCGCAAAAAAAGAATTCATAATTACACTTCATTTCCAGCTTCAATATTGTATGTAATTTTAGATGCAATATGACCCCAGAGAATCTGAAGGGGTCTCCTGGGGTAGATGCAAGTGAGTCTGCTTTTTCAAAACTCTCTCTTATTAATTTTGTCCAGTCAGGTGTAAGGCTTTAACGGTTATTCTTTATCCAGAGAGCTATAATTTATCATTATCTGGATCACTCCTCCCCTATGAAAAGTTTAAGTATAATTTAATTATTATTGAGGCAAAGATTAAATTCAATGTTCAAATTAAATATGCAATTATACATGTACATGTACAGTACATGTAAATCTGGGTATCTTTAATCATCAATCATTCAGAGAATTTTTACTTAAATAGTTCTTCTTTATGAATGCCAAACCACATCTTTTTTAGTGAGAAATTGAAATCCTTTAGGACATGTGCCAAACTGTGAAATTGCTCCTTCAACCACCATCAAGCTTGAATTACAGTGTAAGTCCAGATTGATAGAAGGCAATTAATTTTATGCCAGGATACACACAAATTACTCTCAGTCTCCATATACGTGTAGTTGAAATATTTATGTTTTCAAATAATCTGTTGCAAAAATCAGAAAACACCAAGTAAACAGTAAATCCTAATGCTTTCCACACATTCAATGAAAGAGATTATAGACAGTCTGAGGGACTCTAACTATAGTAAAACATTATAATCAATGTCTTTTACAGGACCAAAAATTAATAGGTAAACATTCATATCAATTAAATGTAACTAGCAACTCACAGAGGCCATGAGTTCTGGATTTTGCACCATGCGTTGCATCATGTCCTGCATGTAGGGGCTGTGCATCATATTCTGGAACATATTTGGATTCCCAGACATTTGCTGCATCAAGTTTTGCATGGCAGGTGTCTGAAACATGCTGCTCATTGGATTTCCACTGGTTCCTCTAAAAAATAATTCAATTTATTATATGACTAGCTCTGTGAGTGGGCAAGATGAGCCAAATCTCGTACTGTGATTGGTTACCAGAGCAATCAAGATGTAGCTACATGTACATGTATACTGCCCACTCAGGATTTCTCACTTAATCCCACAAGATCAAAAACCATTTGTTTGGTGTTTTATCCCATAATTTGTATTAAATCCTTCATTGACCAAGCTTGTTTGGTCAACATGGCTGGATCTTGGCCTTGTTCTTTTCTTGTGTGTTTATGGACCTCAACTTTGTCTCAGTCCATACACACACAAACAAAGAACTTGGCTAATATTCAGCCATCTTGACCTCACACTTAGTCAATAACCCATTACCATTGTCAACCTTTTCAGTTCAATTATAAAAAATTTCTTACAGGGACTGTTCTCTTATTATGGGGTGCCTGCTAAATTTGGAAAATTCCAGCCAGGGCCTCCCTGAGCCAACACTGCAACCAGGCAAGAAGCCACCTTTCATTTTAAGAGGAGTAATGAATGCATTTGCAGATACATGTACAGCTGTACATGTAAATAACTGAAGGAAAGAGTAACTATTGTGTGACAGCTAGATACATGTACAGACATTGATGTCCATTAACCACTTCTTACATTCATAAGCCATAATGGAACATAAAATAATGTACATCTGTGGAACAAAAAGTACTGAATTACAACATGTAACAATGTAGCTGCAGCAAAGGGCTTACCCAGTGCTTGGAGAGGTGGTAGTTGAAGATGTGGAGGATGTGGTAGAACCACCAGTCTGGGATGTTTGTTGTTGATCAGTCTGAGATGGTGGCTGTGGAGTTGGCCTGGGTGTTGGTTGGTCGGATGAAGCAGGAGTTGACGGTGACCATGGATTAGGAAGTGGAGAGGTGTTCTCAGTACCTTGCTGAGGATTTGAGTCTGGACCATTGGTTCCTGAAGTTTCAGAGCCTAAAGGACACAATGTAAATGCATTGGACTTACAGTCAAAACAGCTCAAGCGTTCCTCTGAAGAGCGGATTAATGAGTTTATCATTGCAAATTTGTTTTCAGTAATCATTTCTGTACCAATAGTCTGGTTGTTGGATGAATACCGCAAAATTCAAATCAAGCCTCTGTTCAAAACTCAAATTTTGATTGGAATATTGCTGGCTTCCGGTGCCAGGCCGGAGTGAGAATTTCATAGGTTTACTGATTTGCATAATCTGTCAATCTGTCAAACAACGCTCATTTCACTCTTGCTAGCAACATTACCTTTCTGTAATCTTACCAGTATCTTCAACCTTGAGACACTGTGCTTTCGAATACCAAAGATTGGACAGAGAAATGAATTCACCCCTAAACCGGCCATACTACTGAGTAAATATTTTACTACTCTGTCTAACACCAAACGATTTTACTCGTCAATGGGGAGTCCACAGGAGTCAATAGGTTAAAAGAAAGGAAAATCACGCTTGTTATGACCTTGGTAGATTATGCAAATTGGTACAACAATCAAAATCTCACACTGGCCTCGCACTGGAAGCAAGCAATAATCTAATCAAAATTTGAGTTTTGAACTGAGGCTTAGTTGAATTTTGCATCATTCATCTGACAAGCAGATTAGTGAAATGATTCCTGAAATCAAATTTCATATGCAATAATGAACTCATTAATCTGCTCGTCAGAGGAATGGTTGAGCTGCTTTGACTATAATGCAAGAAAATGAACAACTCTTTTGTTCGTGGAGGTTGGATGCCTGAAATATCCAGAAGCTTCCACTATTAGTAGCCAGCTCCTTAGTAGATGGAGACTGCTCCCATGGCTGGCAAATCCCAGCAACCAAGCCATGAGCCCTATGCAGCACAGGAGACAGGCACCCATCACACTGGTAAAAACAGTGGGAAAAAAAAAGCAGGGGGGTGGGGGGAGGGAAAGAGAAATAACCACTAAAAATGTTCCACAAACACCAAAGTTATGTAAAGTCATCTTACCAGTGCCACCAAAAAGGGCAGCAAAGGGATTGTTCTGTGCCTGTCGCATCTAAAGAAAGGTAAAGTTCACAAAAATAGGTGTTCATTGTGCATCACTTACATTTAGACCACTTTTAGTTTTCACAGAGTTGAAAACAAAATAAATTAATTTTTTCATCCTTTAAGTACAACTGAGGCCTGTGAGGCACCCAGTGTTTACTACACTGTACCTCCTTAGCACAAAATTAATAGTACAATTCAATTGATCTACTGTACATGTATGAAAATTATTTAGTTAACAGTAGAACTGAAAGCATTCAGTTAGTTACACTACAGTTACAATGTATCAAAACAAATTAATTATGGCTACTGATCTACATGTAATAGGATTTAAAAGCCCTATATTTTATTGAACCAGACACCCATAAGGGTTGAAACGTGTAACAGCCCCTTGTTTGCTGGAAAACAAGCTTCTGAATATTCAATTTGCTAAGTACATGTACCATATAGCAAGGGGTTTCCAAAAATTAATTATGGTACTGAAACATTCAACCAATCAGTTCGCACTGAATATTCGGAAGCTGTGAATGCGCGTTACACGTTTCAACCCTTATGGGTTTCTGATTGAACAAGTTGTCACTTTTTAGGATCATTCAACATCACCACATCTTAACATTACTGACGCTTAACCTTCGTGTAAATGTACAATGTAAGAGCTTTTTTAATTGGCCATTTTCAAAATTTTAAATATTCAGCTTGATAGTGAGGCAGTGAGAACAAAAATAATAGAAACATGTTGGAATGAAGGTGAAAAATATTTGCATATCATCCATTTCCTTTGTCTTTGCCCGCTAAACCTCTCTTTCAAGCTGAATTTTAATAAATCAAAAAAGGCCTATTGTTCACATGCAAAACATGCAAACATGCATGTTTCATTTTAACTGTTTTATTTGCATGTGCCAATTACCTGCTCTTGTGTTGCATTTAACATAGGTTCTTGTATATCTGTATACATTCTCTGCAATGCATTGAAACCTCCTGGTAAACTCTATAATTGAACAAAAGAAACAAACCTTTCAAACAAACTGGCACACACTAAAACATGCATACAAAGTACACTGTAGAGTCAAAAATACATGTATTCTCCCCTTGTTTTTTTAACAAGGTCAGGGTAACCTGAAATGGATGCCAAGTTCACTCAAGTCAACAACACTTGGGTAAAAAGGTTAAACAGCACATTTAAGATCTGCCATTACCTCTAAGTTACTCAGTGCTCTGTCATGTGTTCTCATCATTTCTTGCATGAGGGATGGATTACGCATCATCTCCATTGTCTAAAGAGAACAATAAATAATAATATTAAATAATATTACTATAACATGCCAGTCAAATACATATATGTTATTTGCCAGCTGGGAGGTCTGTATAGTGAAAAACTGTGACCATGGTCTTGAAAAAGATGTACTCGGCCTGCGGCCTTGGGCAGCAATTTCAAGACCGAGGTCACAGTTTTCGCTATACGTACCGACCCTTGGGTGGTAAATAACTTATTTATTTTTTGCCTCTCTCCCTTCCTCTCTGAAATTATTGTTTTTATGACTCACATCGCGCTTGATAGCCAATGCAGTGTTAATGTGACTTACAAACTGAACGTTTCAAATGTGTATTCTATTTCCAAACCTCTTGTCTAATAAAAAGTATTTCTGTTTTTAAACAGATTCGGTGTCAAAAAAACTGGAAATTTAAGGTCATCACACAAGCTCACTCAACCCAGGCTAGGATTCTGCCTGCCATGAGCTGGCCAGATTAGAAAATTCCACCTGCTCCCGGAACCAATCAGATTGCAGGATTTGTTAAATTCCGCCCGCTCACACACTGAGAAAAAAAAATTAATGTACAGTATAGACCTCTGTAATACAATGAACATAAACTACATGTAACATGCCTTTAGGGCGGCGGGTCTAATCTGCAGGTCGCAGGTCACTCGTTGCAGGTCATTGTTTCACCAATACAGAAAGTATCCTAAACATTCTTAAAAGCTAACCTTAGGCCTAATTAGGCCTAAACAAAAGTTTTTAGGCCTAAGGTTAGCTTTTATGAATGTTTACGATACTTTCTGTATTGGTGAAACAATGACCTGCAACCTGCAGATTAGACCTGCCGCCTTTAGGGCAAGTTAGGTGCTGTATATTATAAATGCTTAAAACACGGATACATGTATATTCCTGAATATATAACCTGTTTGGCAGTTCCTGGAAAAATTAACCCAACTCCCACTTGCCATGAAAGAAAGGTGAAAAAGCGTTCAGTTATAAACATCAATAATTTGATACCTGTCTTATCAAATCTGGGTTGTTAAAAATGTGCGAGATCTCAGGATTCCTCTGCAAAGGTAGAGAAAAACATTGATATTGTATGTGCACTGCAGAAAATGTAAAGACGTGATCATACACTACAGTGTACATGTATGTAAGTTAAAGTTTTCTATGCCAAAGTTCATCAAAGTTCCCGGCTAGCAGAGGTCTCTTTTCCTTTACGTTTGCTGGGCTAATGAGTATGGAGTTGCGTGGGCTCACTTAACAGCAGAGGAATTGCCATAAAGGAATGCGCAGGGCTCAGCAGGTTCAAGTCACTGTCAGCAAACATATTATGGGGCATGCGGTTGGAAGAGTGCGATCCAAGGTTGAGAACAGTGCAATTACATAGATCAAAGTTTTAACAGAGGTCTCTTTTCCTGTACTCATCATCCCAGCAAATGTAAAACAGGGCTTGATCTTAACTTTTGTTACCAGACTTTGGCTAATGGCTAGTAAAATGGTAGTTCTCACTTGCCAAAGAGCTTCTTCTACTAGCCATAATATAGTCCGAAGCACCTGTGGCAGTGGTGCTACATAAATGCTGCTTCTCAGTGGTTTCAAAACAAGCCGACGACTGCCGGAGTTCCGCCGGCTACTTGATTGTATGTCGCCGGCTACTCTGGTCATAACAGTCTGCTCGTTACAAACAACCTCGGCATTGCTTCTTATCTTTTAAGACAGCATAGTAACTTCACACTCAATTTTGCAGCAATAATACATACGCAAAAGGATGTAAGTGTTGTTCAACAAAAACTCAAATCGTCCGCTATATCTGTGCCGTACGCATCTGTGTTTTGTCGCTAAGTGGCCGGGCCAACCTCCTTTGGGCGTGTGATGACGTGGTCGCTTATTTTTCTTCTTCCGGTCGCTTCCAGCTGACAGCATGGCAGAGAAACGAAAACATCGAACTGTGAACACACGTTTTTCATTTGGGTTCAAAAGGTCACGATCATCAGGTAGATGAACAAATGCTTGCAATTGACTTGTAGCATGAAATTAAGACAAAAGAAGCGTGAATTTTGAAACATCACAAACAATTTTTTTATTTGAACATTTCCATCTCATACAAATGTGATGAAAGCATTTCTTTCATTTTCATGCTATATTCTGTAAAGTAAGATAAGCCAATGTTCATAGATCAGCATTCCTTTGACTACTTTTCATGAAAGTTAATGCCACCTAAGTCAATCTGAATCAATGTAATCAGTACAATTGCGCTGCAGTTAATAAATCACAATTTACGTCTCAAATTGACGCTAGAACGTTGAAAATGGCATTTCTGAGCCTCTAGATTTCAAAAATTTCTGCGGGAGGCCCCTTGGTTGTCACAGCCGCCTACTTTTCCAGACTCGGCCGCCTAATTCAAAACATTTTGAAAACCCTGGGTTCTCCGTAACTTTAATGGCTGCAGCTGCTCGGTTATGGCCATTCGTTTTCTCATAGCTTTGAATCGATACCATTTTAAAGTTTGTAGAACCAATTACAAACACAGATGATGAGTAACTCTCTGTAGTCCTGCTGCATGAAAGTTTGCATCACATAATTATTCTCCCCATCATAATTATTCCAACCAAGGGAGATCTTTTGTCCAGCTCAGGACAAAACTCCTTTTTCCAACTGCTTCCACTGGACTGTGAAGCTTCCCCTTCCTCACTTCCTTTTCTTTTTGAGCTGGGGGAATTTACAGAATGAGAATTTGAGCCATTGTACAAAAAACCTCTGATATCTATTGAAGATCATCGAAGCGCAAACAACATGGCAGGCACTTTCATTTACGATTGAAGTGTCTCTTTAGCTGAATGTGGCTTGGTCATAAAGCTGTTCACTTTCATTCACCCGAAAGATCACTTCATCTGTTTTCTTCCTGTATGTTAAAACATTGTCACAAATTTCACAGCACTACATTTGCCTCCATAATTTTAGTAGCCAATATGGCTAGTAACTGAGGGAATTTCACCTGCCAAAACTGACAACCCAGTGGTATTTGGCAAGTCGACCACCGCCAAGGCCAACCCCTGGCAAACAATAGAGACCTCTGCTTGTGGGTATTCATCAAAGTTAAACCCATAAATTAACTCCTGAACCACCCTCACTGACCAGTAAAATCGTCTGGCATTAGACAGACTCCCAGGGGGTCAATGGGTTAATGTATTATTTGACTGTACATGTACACAAAAAAAATTAGTAATACTAATTAGTTATTATTTTCTGTACCTCTATAAGTTGCTGCATCTGTGGATTACTAAGGATCATTTGTCTTATCAGGTCAGGGTTGGACATCATGCTCTATGATATGAAAACAAACAGCCTTTTACTGTTTACTACAGTAATGAGCTCAATACTTTAAGGAATTTACAGTCTTAATTGACTTTTCCTCTATCTGACTCATGCCAATTTTAGCTGACAAAAGGCCCCGTAGGACCATAATTGAGAAAAACACTGTATACTAGACACACACAAAGATAGTTTGAAAGACATACATTGTACTACCCTGGAAAAACAAGAAAAAAATCACCTGCACCATGGGATTGTCCATAACTTGTCTTAACACATCAGGGTTTGACATAAGCTGTAATATTAACACAGAGCTGTTATTACAATGGTTGTGACAAAGACTGTGTAGTAACAAAT
>NC_090870.1:23724111-23729111 GCF_036669935.1 Montipora foliosa | reverse complement strand
AGATGCATCCTTGTCATTCTTCTCAACATCGCGAAGGTGTTCGCGGAATCGGTCACCTAGTCGTCTACCTGTCTCACCAATGTATAATTTATTGCATAACGTACAGGTTATGCAATAAATGACATTTGCGGAGGTACATGTGAAACGATCGGTGATCTTAACAGATCGCTTAGGTCCCGATATCTTGCTAGTGTTAACAATGAAAAGACAAGTTTTGCATCGTGAGCGCGCGCATTTGAAAGTGCCGGGTTGCTCGTTGGTTTTGAGCGCGCTTCTAACTAAAAAGTTGCCTACGTTTTTGTCGCGTTTGAATGAAATAAGTGGAGGTTGCGAAAAAATTCTACCAGTCTCGGGATCATTTTGGAGTAATTTAAAATTACTAAGAATGATGCTTTTGACTGCATGATTATGAGGATGGAAAGTGAGGGTGAATGGAATTCTGTCATTCTTATCTTTCTGTGACGTTTGTAGTGACGACTGTCGATCAAATTGTTGGGCGCGATGATGGCCCGCTTTGACCACAGAGACAGGATAGCCACGTTTTTCGAAGAACTGGCACATCTCCTCTGATTTGCTGGAAAAATCGGAGTCATCACTACATAGACGTCGAAGTCTAAGAAATTGAGAATAAGGAATGGAGTTCTTGACATGTGATGGATGTGACGATGAATACAACAAATAACTGTGTGAATCAGTAGGTTTGTAGTGCACACTAGTACATAGCCCGTTGCCTCTAATAGAAACTTTGATATCTAGGAAAGCCAATGAAGTTTCCGAAATTTCCCAGGTATATTTAAGAGCCGGATGAAAAGAGTTGACGGAGGTTATAAATTGATCGAGTTCTTCTCTGCTGGATGAAATAGCGCCGATGCAGTCGTCGATGTAGCGGCTGTAGAGTTCAGGTTTGGGGCCGTTACACAGTTATTTGTTGTATTCATCGTCACATCCATCACATGTCAAGAACTCCATTCCTTATTCTCAATTTCTTAGACTTCGACGTCTATGTAGTGATGACTCCGATTTTTCCAGCAAATCAGAGGAGATGTGCCAGTTCTTCGAAAAACGTGGCTATCCTGTCTCTGTGGCCATCATCGCGCCCAACAATTTGATCGACAGTCGTCACTACAAACGTCACAGAAAGATAAGAATGACAGAATTCCATTCACCCTCACTTTCCATCCTCATAATCACGCAGTCAAAAGCATCATTCTTAGTAATTTTAAATTACTCCAAAATGATCCCGAGACTGGTAGAATTTTTTCGCAACCTCCACTTATTTCATTCAAACGCGACAAAAACGTAGGCAACTTTTTAGTTAGAAGCGCGCTCAAAACCAACGAGCAACCCGGCACTTTCAAATGCGCGCGCTCACGATGCAAAACTTGTCTTTTCATTGTTAACACTAGCAAGATATCGGGACCTAAGCGATCTGTTAAGATCACCGATCGTTTCACATGTACCTCCGCAAATGTCATTTATTGCATAACCTGTACGTTATGCAATAAATTATACATTGGTGAGACAGGTAGACGACTAGGTGACCGATTCCGCGAACACCTTCGCGATGTTGAGAAGAATGACAAGGATGCATCTAAGCCAGTCGCTCGCCATTTTAATCTGCCTAACCACTCCAAAAAACACATGGCTATCTGCGGCCTTTCCCTACATCTAGGTACGACGGAAAGCCGCAAGAATCTGGAACAAAAATTCATCTTTCAAATCGGCACCCTTAATCCTCACGGTATTAACGAACGCTTTTCATTTAACTAATATATTCCTACTTTTCACGTTGCCATGTTACCACCAATAGCGTAGCTCCTACTCTACTATAAAAACTACACGTAACCCATAATCCCTCGATTCGCTCTGACGAAGGGCTAACGCTCGAAACGTCAGCTTTTAGAATCTCTGTACAGTGGTCAATTTACATTATCAACTCTGTTGATAAACCAAATTTTTGTATACTACTTCCCCACCGACGCAGCACCACAGTTTCTTTAGAAACTACCCGTTCTCTCAATTCAGTTGACAAGGCTACATGTGATGACATAATGTTCTCATAGCATTCAATTTGGGCATTAAGCATTAACCAAGATCTGAGAAATAAGCATATTATGCTTCACAAAAAGGAGACAGTTTTCTAAACACAAGTACTATAGAACATCATAAACGTTATTCTCTTACCATAAACATTAACACAAATGACTAACGATAAGAGACAAAGCAAAATTAATTCAGAATCACGCAAGAAGCTACATTTATTTAAAGTGCCCCTGTGACCAAAATATCAATTCTTATTTTTCTTTGGATTTCAAAATTATGTTGACTAAACACTAAACGACCAAAATTTTAAGCCCTCATTTGAAAAAGACATCGTTTACTTTAACTGAAATTTCCCTATTTAATGGTCCACCATTACTAACTTTAAGTTCTTGAAAGAGTTGGACCGAGGAGAATTTAATGACGTCACAGGTTCTCTAGTTTAAGAATGCAATGCGTGTGTTGGCCCCCCAGAATTAATATGCAGCATGGGAGTTTTGGGCTTTTTAAAACCTTTAACTCACATTTTGCATAATTTTATAATTACATGTATAATAAGCTGCAATCACATGCTGAAATTTTAAGCTAGTGAGCCTTTAACATCACTTTTCCCTGGATCCAACCCACTGAGGTTAAATTGGTCAGTTCTGAACATGAGTAATGGCAGACTGTGAAATATAAAACTTACATTCAAAGTAATATAAATGGCCTTTGGATAAAAAATCAAAGCTCAAAATTTTGCCAGTCAGTGTTACATGTACGCAAACACACTTTCAAAATCTGATGAAACAAGACACTATTTCAAACAAAGAAATAGTGTTTCGTTTCTGGAATGGTAAGGGCAGGAGAAAAGATAAAATACCGGTACAGTAGTGTGGGTCACTCAGTCTGTCAAACAGACTGTATTTATTATTTCACTTCGTCTGTTGCAACTCTTGAGAAATAAAGATAGAAATGTGGACGCAAACTCTCTAAACGGTGAGAAGCCTGCCAAGGAATATCAACCATAAAAGAGAAGAACAGATACTTGTTTATGCGCACAATACATTGAAGTCTACAAATAGCTGTTTTACCTTCAAATGCCATAATTATTGCAAAACATTTCAAATTCTGTTTTCCACGAATCTTCCATTACTGGTACTAGCTTTAAAATAACTGGTTCCTGGTTAACCCAATTTATTAATATGACTCACCAGTGCGAAGATTATACATCACTCATTAACACCAAGAGAGATAGCTTTGAATTTTTCAACAATATATTGCTTTAATCTAACCCAAAATCATTCAGATAGTCAAACCTTCGTGTTTATGACCCATTTCCTTCGCTTTTTGTTTGTCAGTATTATGATTTGCGATACTTCAGCTTCATATTTTCAAAAGTTTGTTTTTGCATCTCATAAATGTTTAGTTTTCAATTACAAGTACTGTTTTGATTGGCCACTCTATCTCACTGTGCAAATAGTTCACCCTGAAGTCAAAATAGATACGTTTCGTTTCTTAGGAAATGAAACAAAAAAGGAAGTGTTTTCTTAATCACAGGGGCACTTTAAGCATTAGAAGACTCAAGCGAAAACACAAGAGGGGTTATCAGACTTCAACTGTGTCTTGGGTTTGCATAACTTTCAAGAATTCTCTAAGCCCCCAAGTGTAAATCAGGCTATGAAAAAATTTTCTAATTATGTTATAAAATAACTTCCTCTGGGATAAGCAGAAAGCATGATGTAACAAGCATGTTTACACACTCTCATTCAAATATATGCCATTATTATATGGCTACAATAGTATGTGTGCTCTGATTGGCTGCTGAGCAAGCAAGATTTTCTTGTAATGACCGGGCACTATGAAAATTTTTCTTGGCTTGACATCTCTTCTGAGTTGAGACTAAAAGCTACGAGCGTGTGGGCGAAAACAACAAAAAAATATGGACAAAGTACAACTATATTTTCAATAACTGAAAGCAAAACTAGCATACAGATACTTCTTTAGTATGAGCGACAAAGATAGCCACAGCGAGAG
The DNA here is from genome assembly GCF_036669935.1 of Montipora foliosa. Taxonomy (NCBI): domain Eukaryota; kingdom Metazoa; phylum Cnidaria; class Anthozoa; order Scleractinia; family Acroporidae; genus Montipora; species Montipora foliosa. Next base: position 23,725,055 of record NC_090870.1, on the reverse strand, counting down.
CGAGTTTTATTATCAAAAGGACAAAGAACAAACTGAGCAAAAAAAGGCCATATAATTAATAACTTACCGGTACTAACCTCATCTTTTTGGTCATTACAGGGAAATCTCAGACTTCGGCCTTAATGTATTGACCTCGCTATTGCTCGGTCAATACATCAAGGCCTTGGTCTGAGATTTCCCTGTAATGACCTCACTCTCGGTTAAAAAGTGGTATGTATTATGATAATTACTATTAATCAATGAGAGTGTGCATACTCTCTGAGATACTTTATAAAAAGAAATAATTTTATTGTTTTATACCCAAATTGGCCAAAAGGTAACCCCTTGAGGATAAGCCAGTAAAAAAAGAATATGGTCATCAGGCTGTTGCCTTGATTTGTCACATTTCTTTTTTAACATGGATAACCTTTGAGAAATAATTATTGCTCAAAATTTGGAAGTATTAAGCTTACAATAATAATTAATGGGGAAGTAAGAAACTGACGAGCTAGCTGGAGCCATAATAATAATATTTATGTGTACATTGCTTCCAATTGAAGGTCTGGAAGCAAAAACCTAGTATGTGACAATTTTCGGCCGATTTCAAGTGTTCCTCAAAACTAGCCAAAAATTTTGCAACTTGACTGGAAATGAACTTACCGTAATAACACTGCCCTGGTATCATTTTTATCCGATTTGAGCTTTATTTTTGATAAATAAGCTACGCAAAAATACTATTGGCTTTGCATTTGAGAACAATGGAATCAGCGAAGCGACACTTACCGTTCATTGTTCGATTTAAATTTAATAGCATAAGGTAATGCGACTACCTGCGTTGGTTGCTCAACCAAATGATGGGCACAGCGAAGTACACAACCAGTCGGTAGTTCGAGCGACCGGTCAGACTTATTATTATTTTTTGGTTCGCACAGGGCTTTTTTTAAAAAATATTTTTTCTTGATTTT
>NC_090870.1:23709111-23719111 GCF_036669935.1 Montipora foliosa | reverse complement strand
TTGAATTCCTAGTCAGAAGTGGTCTCTCAGGCAGTCACAGCATACAGAGCTCTGTAGCTCCTTCTGCTCACTTGTCCTCCCAAAGAAATAAATCACTGACACCAGCCTTGGGTACACTTTAATTTATCTGTTAATCATGGCTTTTCTATTCATGTTAAAAGGCAAAGTACATGAACAGTGAGTCATGAATCTGAAATGTTCACTGCTTCTTCTTGTACACACATATTTTTACAGGTTGAAGAGAGCAGTTCAACTGATAAACAGTTTAGATAAAGCGAAGTTTCCCCTTTTACTGAGTAGGATTATTCAAAAGCTGCATTTAAGGGTATGCAATAATATAAGAAGTTAACTAGTTTTCCTTTTGTAACTTCCTTCCGGCATTCGCAAATAGTCTAGGGAGCCACCTTAACCCATTCACACCTCAAATGCTCTAGGACCTCCCCCCCCAAATTGACGAGTAAAATCATCTAGCGTTAGACAGAGTAAAATCCATAAAGTGTAACGCTCAGGGGTCAATGGGTTAAGTCACCATTGAAAACTAAAATTCCAAACTTGTTATGTTTTTGTACATTAACTTGTCAATCCTTGATTGGAGGGTATGTGCCATAACAGCAAAGTATTAATGAAGTAATTGGCAAAACTGGCGATTGGCAAGTGGTAATCATGGCAACCTAACCAAAGTTTAACCATGGCACCTGTTGTACTGTCTTTACAGTGGAAAAAACATATACCGGTACTTATTAAAGTACCATTTCTTGCCTTCAGGAGAGCTTGGGTGGGGAAAAAGAGAAAAGAAAAAGGCTGGCAAATCCCGAGCAAAGGCACGCATGAGTGCAAACAACTGTACACAGTAACAGCGCATGTGCAATGTCAATAACAGCTAGCTGACCAGAAGTCCTTTCCAAGTTAAATTTGCTTATAAATAACCACATTTTAATGTAGCTCAATGAAGACTTGAGGCAAGGTTGTTTAAGGCAAAGAAGGAAGAAACAACTGTAATATATATGTGCTGATTTAACTTGTATCGAATATCTGATTTGGCAGACTCATTCCTCACATAAAATTATTCCTTTTTTTTTTTAAAGGATGACAGAGCATTTTCAGAAGAAGAAGAGGAAAAGCTTCAAATAGCTCTGGGACTTGAGTCTGACGATCTTCACATTGTTTTAGAGACTTGTGCATTTATCCTTGAGCAGGTGATCCCCTGTTAAGATACTTTGGTTGTAGAAATGTACAAGTTCAGGCAAGTTATGCAGTCTCAATGGAGAAGCATTCCTTTAAAAGTTCTGTTGGTTAAAGCATAGTTAATAGAGGGGAATGGTTTGGAAGCTCGGCAAACATCAAAAGAGCAAACAAAGCAGCCAAGATTTAGGTTGGAAAGTCCACGACCGTGCACAATCTTTTGTTTTGCGCTCATACACTATGCATGAATTACGTAACCAAACCGTTTCTATTGGTTAGTTGCGCAGTATGGAGTAAACAACTATTGTGTTTTGTGCACGGTCAAGGCCAAAAAAGTGAACAAAAACCTACAACAAAGAAATTTGTCGGGTTTCATAACCATTCTCCTCTATTAACTATGGTTAAAGGGGACCTTTCTGAATACATGTATATTCAAGCTTGCTCCTGAATTTTACAAAATTTTCAATCGTTTTGCAATATTTTGACTCTCCTATCCACAGGCTGCTTATCACAATGCCAAGCCACAGGTCCTAGAGCAACAGCTACAGAATATTGAATTAGCTGATGAAAAGGTATTTACAGTCAAACCTGTATGAAACGTCCCTGTGCGGTCACCCTCTATTAACTGGTTACCTGTCTCTGGCTAATGCATGTTTCCATGCATGTAATTAGGCTGCTTGTTTTTAGCCTCGCATATTTTTTATTTTTCAAAATCTCTTCCACGGTTGATACATCAGCAAGAAGGCTATTACTGTCTGGAGTATAGTCAAGGATCATCAGGATATGTTCCTCTACTCCAGGAATGTTTTTCTTTTGCTAAAATTCTGGTGGAAATGTACTGTGCCTGGAACCCACACTTCATGCCATATTTTATGGCAATGGATAAGACTGGTCCCTCCTTCTGGCTGGAATACTATCAAGGGTCTTGGACTGGCCAGACCTACCAGAGGAAACCAAGGAGGGCGTTATGCCTCGAACTGTTATCAAATTAAGCCAATACAAGGACTTAATTGTTGATTCTGATGTTGACATTTTTGGCTTTAACTGAGATTTGGTTGTCAATTGAATCAGATGACTACATTATACTCAAGGTTTGTCCTACTGGCTATGAATTTTTTCATGTGAGTAGAGGGTCTAGAGGAGGTGGCGTTGGTTTATTATACAAGAAGGTGATTCGCTTTCAAAAGCAGTCTTGTATTAAAGCCAAATTTAAGTTGTTTGAGTTCATGCATTTATTGGTGAAACAAGGTTCTTCCAGTCTGTATTGTTGTTGTTTATCGCCTGCAGAAAGTTGATAACAAGAGTACTGAATCACTGTTCTTCGAGGAATTTCTGGACCATGCCCAGATTCGTCTCCTTTAGGGGTTTAATTTAAAATTTCCGACGAGCATCCCTCCCCTTTATATGGGACCCCCTTCCCCCGGGTAATAATGTTGAACATATATATTAATAATGATGATGATGATAATAATAATAATAATAATAATAACAATATTATTATAATTATTATTATTATTATTATTATTATTATTATTAATGACAACGTTATGGTGATCTCTTTGCAAAAGTCAAGGTGACATAGTGAAGTAGTTAATTATTGTGTTGTTCAAATTTTTTGCATAGATTCAAGCCCTTGTGGAACTTTGGACTTCAAATGGAAAGCCAGTTGTGGAGAAATTGAAACAACGAAGCCTCGCTCCAAAACAGGTAGGAAGCACTTGTCTAATCCAATAAAGAATTTTAGTTGGTGATGATGGAATTCAATTGTCCAGCACATCAGCAATGAAAGAAGCAAGGAAATCGTTCCTTAGTATAATTCACTTGCATGATTTCTCTTTGCCAGGGCTGTCATGAAGGACATGAAGAAAACGAGGCAATTTCTCTTACATGTAAACATTTCCAGCTTTAAATAGTTTCTTTCAGAAAGTGTGCAGATCACCAAGTTCTTAATGCAAATCCAGAGATTCACCAAACCAAACCAAAGGATTGCCATATCATTTATTGTTCCCTTTATTTGAAATCCCCAGTATTATAGTACAGTAATTAAGAATTGTTACCAAAAAACCCTCTCTCTTTTACAGGGGAATGTACAACATAGCTTATGTTTTTATTAGTGCTTGAGCCTACTTGGCTTTAGTCAGTTTAGTGCTCTCTTCCCATTAAAATAAAGGTTGATGTCTCAAGTGACCCTGTGTCTAATATAAATAAAAGAGAATCACTGTGTTGAATGAAGCTTATACAGCTGAATAGACCACCCTTCTACTACTTGGGATACTCAAAATTGGATCAAATTAATTAAAGCAGATCAAATGAAGTGCTTGTTTTTATGGTAGTGCACTGCACGCTATGTCACCGGGTTGTAAGAGTGAGTGAGTGAGTGAGTCCATGGTGGCAAATAGGCGCGCAGTGAAAATAAACAGGTTTCTTGGAAGCATGCTTGAATTTCAAGAAATGAGCCCCAAAATTGGGAAGAATTTGTGACGCTGATGAATAACAAAGCAGCTTCTGTTTCCAAAACGATGGAATTACCTGGTGATAAATAACCTTGTCTAAGAGAGTGAATTTTTGAGTTTCCAGAAACAATATTCAACCTTGAGAGTTCCATGATTGTGATCTTTGTGTTGAATTCGCACATTGTTTATTACACTTGAGAGAAAAAAAAAAACGAAAAACAAACTAACAAAAACGAAACCCTGGTGTCTTGCCGTCATTTTGTCACCGATTTGTCCTTTGTTTCTTGAGTTGGTAGTAACACATGAGGTAACTTGATCACAAGCGGCCGCTGCAATCGATGTCACTTTAGATTTTTGCAATTTACTTGTGCAGCCAAAAGTAGTGGCATCCTCATCTCGAAGATGGGATGGTTAGCGCTGGGTATTTGGGCAGGATCTTGTATGACTGTGTAGCCCGATCCTGGAGTGGCAGTCTCTGTTGCAGGTGGCACAGATGTGCCTTGTGGAAACGCGCGCAGAGGCTGCACGTTCTTTCCTCGCCGCTCTCTTGCATGTGGCCTGAACTCTAGCATTCACTTCCGCCTTTGAAACCCCCACTTTGACACTTTGCCGCCATGTATCTCAGTTTTTGGAAATGTCCTCCCATGCACTGGTGTCGATTAGTGCAGATCGCAAGTCTCGCTTGATGACGTCCTTGTAGCGCAGCAGCGGTTGACCCACGGACGGACGCCCTCCCGCAGTTCTTGGCAGGCGGTCAGGCTCCATGCGATGTGCATGGCCGAGCCATCGAAGGTGTCGCTGAATGAGCAGTGATTGCATGCTCAGTGAGCCAGCATGCTCCAGGACCTCAGTGTTGGTGACTCTGTCCTTCTACCTGATGTGCAGCAGGCGCCGAAGGCAACGGAGGTGGAATCCGTTGAGTCGCCGCTCTTGTCTGGCATAGGTCGTCCACGACTCGCTGCTATAAAGGAGAGTCGACAGGACACAAGCTTGGTAGACGCACATCTTGGTCCTTTCGCTCAACAGGTCATTGCCCCACACTCGCTTGTTGAGTTTTGCCATGACAGCAGCTGCTTTGGTGATCGTGCAGCTGATCTCAGCATTGAGCGAAGTCGAGCTTGGACATGGTGGAAGGGTAGTGCAATCACTTGCGTGACAACTCAGCTCCTGTTCAGCTTCCTTGTTGTTGTAGTTTTTTTGTTTAGCTTCCTTGTGTGGATATCCAAACTTTTAGCAGCAAAATAACAACGTCAAGAAAACATTTTTCATTGAATTCACATGGGAAGGTTCACAAGTAATTATTAGTAATCTCCAAAGGGGAATTTGTTCACTTTTTTAGTAGTTGCACGAAATTGTTGTCTTTATATCGTGTTCTCTTTTTTTCTCTATTTTATACAGCTTCAAGCGGTCAATTGGAGATTGAACCTACAGATGGCTCAGAGTAATATGGCAAAGATGAAACTACCAAATGCTTTGTTTGAACTAAGGGTTTCCTCAGGAAGCCAGGTAATATGGGTTTGCCCCAACACAGCTGTAGAATGAACTCTTCAACATGTTGCTTTGAATTTACATCTTTCGCAAATCTCAGCCTTCCTTTTTATGGCAGGGTGTCAAGGACAACATTTATCTGGAATTTACTCATGAAGAACTTTACTCCTTTTATAATCAGGTAACTGCTTTTTGTAACTTCTGGAAAGGGTGAATAAATTAGTGAGTTGTACAGGAACCTGTGATGATTTGTGGCAACCACAGGTTTAGCTTATTCTTTTAGCATGGTACAGTTGATTATTGCCACCGTGACTTTAAACGTTATTAATTAAAACTGTTTAGTTGTGCACATCCTTAAATTCTGCATGTACAGAGTACAGGCATTTGATTTACCCTATTCCACCAATTCAGGAGTTTCAATAAAATTTGAAGTCGAAGGATGGTTTTAGTAGAATCGTAAATGGTTTGAACCTAGGAGTCATATCATAATTAAAATCCTGAGAAGGACTGTTTGAGATGACATTGACTGACATTTTGAAAACATGAGCGGAAAATAATCAACTTCAGAGTCAAGTGGTTTGTGTAATGTCAGTAGATACAATAACTACTCTGGTCGTAGACGTACAGAACTTGACCAATATGACATCTACTACCGGAGTTCGTCTAGTATCTACTGACGTTACACAAATCACTTGACTCTGAAGATGACTTCCGCTCAGGTTGTCGAAACGTCAGTCAATGTCATCTCAAACAGTCCTTCTCAGGACTACACTCACCAGGATGATTGTAATTTACTTATTATGGTTTTAGTGAAGTATCCATGAGGGGGCTGATGGCCCCTTTCTCTTGGGGTTTCTATGGGCATGCCATTTTTTAAAAGAATACTCCCAAACACCACATTTCAAAAGCAAAATCGAGGATTACATTTAAACCGACTTTATGTTTTCATTGTCCAAATGAGTTTTAGTCTTACATTTGAAAGAATCTGCATATATATTTTCAATTTAGCGAAAAAGGTAGGTAGCCTACTTCTCTAAGTGATGTAGTCAACGGTTTTCATCGGCTGTCAGTACTTGTTGAAACACTGTCAAATCAGTGTGCAAAGAAAGTGGTGTCCGATAGCCTGTAGCCTGCAGAACAGGCGTGATTTTTTGCGTAAACAGAGGCGAAAGCGAGGCGAACGCAAGGCGAGCGCGAAGCGTTCGCCTCGCTTTCGCCTCTGTTTACGCAAAAAATCGCGCGTGTTCTGCAGGCTGGATAGCCTGGCGCTAGAGGATTTGCTGCCGGGCAAGTGAATTCTGTTGTTAACTTGCCTCAGGGGAAAGTGATTTTTTTGGCGGGAATTCAAACTACAGAAGAACTGTAATCAATCCTGCTCATCAACTTTTTTTTTTCGGGCTAATTGAAATGACTTTTGGGCTAGTACATGCTAGCTACAGCTTGCCCGAATGCCAAGCTCTAAAACTGACTTTCTTTGCACCCTGAAAATTCTATATTCAATTGGCCATTTCTCCCTCATGCTGCTACATGAATTGAAGCCAAGGGTCATTATCATTGCTGCCATCTCCAGTTACATGTATTGTCTTCTGCTTACAGAAGTTAATCACTGTGACAGAAACTGACATGATGTACTCATTTTCATGGTTTATTCCATCAGGTCAACGTTTTTTTAGCTTTCAGGGAATATTGATTTTTAATCCGTCATTAAGTCATCCTATTTTTCCCCACTCGTTCTAAACTTAGCGCCCGTTCATATGGAGAAAAGTTGTCCCGTGTAAGAGGGTCACCCTCCCAGCCGAGTCAACTTTGGCGAGCATTTCTATGAGAAAATAATTGACCCATTTGCCAGAGTCAAGAGATGCCCGTCTCAGTTTCAATCATCAGGAGATTGAGAAGACAGCGCTTGCGCATGCTCTCATTATCTTCCCTTGACAGAGTTGACCCGGCTTGGCAAGCCAAAGTGTTTACATGGAAAAAAGTCCACCCGGCTAGGAGGGTGACCCTACCATCGAAAAAGGGTGACCCGCTTCTAGCCTGGCCAACTTTTTTTGTCATGTAAACGGTTCCCTGCGTTTTCTAAGGAAATGCAGGAAAAGCGCCCAGGGTAGCTCTGGTAGGCGTGTGACCCTTCTAACTGGGACAACCATATAAACAGGGCCTTATATTCATTAAGAATTTCCCCCATTCACTCTTCGCTGTTTTTTCATGTACATCCACATTCACAACTTGCTAGTTCCTGAATAAGGGCATTTTGCAAGTGTCATACAAATAAATAAATAAATACACATAATGAAAAAAAAAACCAGTATATAAATAATTAAAGTCAGTTTACCTCGTTCATTAGGGAGGAGCCCAGAGCTCTTTTGAAACAGTGAATCGAGTTCAATTGTGTAATGCCCACATGTAAACTGTTCCAATCTTTAATCGTTCTCGGCAAAAAGCTGAACTTGTATGCATCACATGTTGCTTGCAGTTGAATAAATTTAAGTGGATGGGAGTGGCTTGGTGGTCCATCACTTCTAGAATCTGGTTTAGCATGGTAAACATAGAACTTTATTTTCACAAGTTTTAAGCTGAATAGCGTGTGGGGTCGTGCACAAATGAAATCAAATAAAACTAATCCACATCAAGTCATATTAGTTTTTTGAGGAAAATATCCAGAGAAAAACCTCTCAGAGCAGAGTAAATTGATGGGCATGCAATGGGGTTTTTCGATCAATGAATACGCAACACAGCACTTAGAGGGATGGAAATTCATTTGCCAAATTTGAAACCAAGCTACGAGTTGGTCCAGGTCACTCTGTAAACTTAGTGCATCAGCTTAGCTTTGTGAGAGATCTGATCAATGTTGTTTTTCTGTTTCAGTTGGAAACAATTCAGAGTCAGCTTGATTCCCTCCGCAGTTAGCAGCACTTTTCAGTTGTTGGTTGGAAGCGGATTTCTGCTGTGGGTTGTTTTTGGGTTGTTGTTCTGCTTTAAACTCAGTGTCGTGGCAACGTCTTCGAGATTTTCAAGAGAATTACCAATAATACAAGCAGTTTTAAAAGAAAGAAACCCAGTGCCTTTTCAGGCGGGAAATCTTAACATTAAATAGTTTCTTTGGCTTAAGGCAGCTTGAAAATCTAAGTTTTAGTCCAAACCAAATGTTTACTGTCCGATTACTAAATGTGCTCAATCGTTGAACATGTTTTCGGACAAACATCAGTGGACGCTCTATCTTACTTGATCCTCAATATGGACATTCAATTCGTTTCTCAGAAAACTGGCGAAAAAACATTTTGATACGCTTCTCATGCTACATCAACCTGGCAAAAAAAAATTAGCCGGTATAAAAAATACCATAATACTCTTTGTTTGTCCCTCCCAAATTTTGCATAAGCATTGTTTCCAGTTTCTCTTTGGACCATTATAAGTCCCAAGAGAAAATAATCAAAAATCAAAGAGTATTATGGTAATTTTTGTACTGGCTAATTCTTAGTACATAATACCAAGACAAGAGAAGAGGCCAGAATCCTTTGCTTCCTAAGCGACTCTCGAACGCACTTCATTAATGTGAGATTACTACTCGTTTTAGCATACGTTTAGAGCCGTGATGTACTCAAGTTACAGTAGTTAGAACTTAATTATGATATGGAGTAAAAAATTAGTATGAAAGACATGAATTTAGGAATAGCATTTTACCACAATCTTGAACCTTGTTCTGAACATAAATAGCTTTCGTCGTATGCGAAGAAGTATGTGGCACGTTATCCCAGAGTCGAATTCCCTTAATGATATCGATTTTCGATGTTTAACTTTAACTGAAACTTTCAATGGATTACCAAACTGGTGCGGTAAAAGCCACTGATAGGTAGATTTTAAAGATGATGGGGGCTTATGGCATTACTTACATTGTATTTATCTACAGTTAAGGTTTCCAAAAAACGAAGCAAGCGCGTGTCAACCACAAAAACTATCATCTACGGATTATTTTACTTCTACTGTAGTTGCCCCCTTTGCGTTTCAAAAGCTCTTTCGCAAGACACTAAACGCTTATGAAAGATCGGGATATTGATGAATAGGAAGGTACATTGTGGTGTTTTAGTTATAAATTAAATACATTATTTTGGAAAATAAAGTGAGCAGATATTGGAAAACTCTATGCAAAGTTTTAAAAATTTCTCTGGAACAGGCTCAGAGCCAACTTCACAATTGGAAGCTTTTAGGGTGGCTCTAAATCTGCTCCAAAAAATTTTAACTGGGTTGCCAGTATGGCAATCCCAGTCGGAAAATGGGTGGAATGTTGTCGAGTGTCGGGAAAAGTATTTCCTATTCCACCCCTGCTAAGTAGTGTCTTTGTGCGTAGAGTCTTCGGGGCGAATGGTCGGTTTCAGGGGGTAGTAGAAAAGGGTAGATTTTATCCGGTGGACACAGTAGAATATTTAATTAACCTGCAATGGTGTCGAAAGTCATTGTAACGCGAATGGCGTTTTAGTGGATCTTTAAAATATACCCTTATGGAGCTCAATAATGGAAAGTCAATTGGATAAACAAGACAGGCGGTGAAAAATAAATATCTGGAATCTTCAAAGCGACGAGTTATGTGTCTTCGACAACAATTGCATCTTTCGTCGTCGGATATCACAAAGTGAGCTTTGTTTCTAATGTTATTTGGCTAACTGTGGTGTTATGTACAACACTAACACCAAATGCCAAATTCTGTTTGGGTTTAAAAGGAATCGAATTCCATCTCAGTAGACTTGCCACAAGTCGCCCTTACGAGAATCCCAGGAGAAAATGTTCTGGCGAGCGAAGCGTGAAAAACCTCTCGGTGCAGAATACAGAACCAACAAACTCAACCCACCTGACGACGAGTCTGAGAATCGAACCCGAGCCAC
>NC_090870.1:23699111-23701611 GCF_036669935.1 Montipora foliosa | reverse complement strand
CATCGGAGTTTCCAACCTTGAAGATAAATGAAGAGAGAGAAAACAGTGAACCTACAACCCACTGGAATAGCGCTGAAATGGCGGAAGTACGCCACAAAAACACTAATAAGGTATCGAGAAGACAAGGTAAGGCATTTTTGTTCGATTCATGTTCTTTATTTTCGACTCCTAAACACATTTTCAAATTACCATACAAACGAAATAATAGACAAGGTAAGGCATTTTTGTTCGATTCATGTTCTTTATTTTCGACTCCTAAACACGTTTTCAAATTACCATACAAACGTTTATAATTTTAACTGATCAGGATGCTCAAATTACATCGTTAGCTTGGGCTACCTGTGGTTTCATTTGGTAATAGAGTTGATTCTTATAAGACGTTTCCCGGTTGAAACTGGTTTTATCGTATTTCGAGTCAGAGCGTACAAGAAAAGTTACAAAATATCCTCCCAGTCCTGCATATCACCGTACTTCAGTGAAATACTCAAAGTTTCACTTTAATTGATTTTGTGCTAGAATAATTCGAGACTCTCATACAGTTCAGTCCCTTTAATTTTCTCCTGCTTTTCCGCTTGTTCTTTTCTTTTTCCTTTCTTGACTCGACACAAGGGGGTCGGGTAGAGGTCTAGCGCTGGACTAGAAACCCCCTTGCTCGGTTGCGCTCTACCCCTGAAGATTCGCAGCCATTTACAAGCCTAATGGTGTCGCAGTCAGGTTTTCTTTACCTTCAGGTTGTTTAGATTTGCCTCATTTAATACACCTGTTTCATTTTTCATGGGATTTCTTTGGGTTTTGGAGCTGCCCTTTCCTGATTTTTAAGAACGAAGGGTTTGGGTAGGGATGTTTTCTTATTTATTATTCTTATTTTTTAAGATTGAATAATTTTCATGTTCAAATATTTGTTTATTCCTCTTCCTTGATTTAGTTTCTTATACATCTGGCTGTTTCTGACATTAAAGTTTTTATTTTCACACAGAGTTTGTTTTGTTTTGCTAACTCCACTGTGAGAGTTTGCTATGTGAATTTCTCTTCTTCATTTCACAAACTAATTTTTGGTTATGATTTCCCCTCAACTCACCATCCACACACACAATATTTTCCCCACACTTGCCCACTTTACTAGAGATAATTATTTCAGTTAGTGGAGAGAAACCCCTTCTTATAGGGGGATCTTGCTGCAGCACCATAATCATGCCACAAAGGTTGCTAGTCTACTGCTGTTTTTGTTTTGTTTTTTTACTTTATACAACTATATCACCGTACTTCAGCGAAATACTCAAAGGTTCACTTGAATTGATATTGTGCAAGAACAATTCGAGACTCTCATACAGTTTCAGTCCCTTTAACTTTCTCCATTTTCTCGTTTGCCATTAGGCCACCCCATGTTTTGTTGGTTTCGCGTCGAATGCGTTTCCTGATATTGGGTTGGTCGGTCGGATTGAAAAAAAAAAATTCATAAGCAGTCTCGGAATCGGAGGCCTGGTACCCCAGCATCATAGCTGTGGAGCCAGGAAAACAACAAGACGTGAACCCAAAATCAATATGGCGGAAAAGGGATCAACCACCGAAACTCCTATGCGATATAAAAATGGTTTAAACACGTCGTTACTTTTTTTTAAATTTATTTTTTTTGAAAATGCCAAAAATTTGGGCCGGTCGGACAACACTAAACGGAGAAAAAAAAGGGGATGGCCTTACTTCTGATTTCTTCTGAAAGGTCTTTGCGAGGACTGCATATTTCTCCTGCGAGAGCATCCGGTTTTTTGGGCTCTTGTTTAACCCGCTGTTCTTTTCTCTGCGGGTGACAAAGGACACGAAAAACCGAATGCTCTCGCAGGCTACAGCCATATTTCCTGCGAAATGGTAAATAGCGGAGATAAAGATGGGCCAGTGTTTACATTTAACGACAACCCATTTGTCTCTGCGTGTGCGTATATAAATTGTCCTTGTCATTTCAGGCTCGCTAGGTTACATTAGGGACTTTAAGGAGGCTCGAAAGGGTTTTCAGCTGAGCGCGCGCGCGTAAGCCACACACGCAATTCGTAAGCTGCTTGCGTCAGCTCATGATTTAAATGGGTCACCAGAAATAAACAAATACCGCTAATTTCGCTTACCTTTCTCCAATTCCTATATACATGGCATATAAATAGACATCTCCTATTCACGAAAACTACGAAAATTCTACTTAAACGGTTTAATAGTTACTTAAATCCGTTTGTGTTGACCTGTAGCTCCACTCGCGCGCGGACTCGATTAGCGGGTGACGCATGCGTAAATGCTGATCTTGTAACCCCCTAATTTTTCCTGATTTTGCAACTTTACTCGTTTATATCTCTGCTTCTGGACGGTGAATTTTTTTGATTTTGTGCATGTTAGCTTAGATTAATTTAAACCGTTTGTCTTTCAAATTTAAAAAAATTCTGTAGGTGAAAAAAGTAATTAGCGACACAATTCAAAAAAACTTATTTTTCTGAAAAACTGACCTACAGATTTTGTTGAA
>NC_090870.1:23676611-23689111 GCF_036669935.1 Montipora foliosa | reverse complement strand
TTTGAGGAGTAGTTGGGGAACTATTGCTTGTCACCTGAACAGTACTAAAAACCGGCTGGGTTGTTGGTTGTTCTGAAACCAATGTATTCGCATATTACAGTCAGTGCTTAGAAAACGGGCAGAGGGCAGATTTGAAATGGGAGAAATCTGTTGCCCTCTCAAACTTATGCATGCAGTTTGGTATCGTAAGAAAACACTATCAGCGAAATATTCCAACGGAACGTGGTCAACAACAACATCGATTTTTCAGCTGAACGAGAGTAATCTAGCAAAGCAAGGAGAGAAATGACAAAACACAACATTAACGCGCAAGAGATGGATGGAAGCTGCGTGACATAGATAAAAAGAAAATAAATGAGGAGCTGTTTCTGAGCCACAAGCATGGTCACTATCCACTTTGAATCACCGCGCAATCCTCCGTAAAAAAGGCATCAAGAATTAAGTAGGATTGCGTCAGGCGAGCTGACCACCCTGATAGAATAGACTCCCTCGAACAGTTATCATTACTCAAGTCATGCTCGCACAAAAGAACACAGTAATATCTATGTCCCAATCGGTAAGTTTACACAGTTACGTTATCGCCGCCATAATGGATGGCGCAGGCTACAGATACACGTTTTGTTCAGCATTTTCATATTTCATCATTGTTATCTATGTTCCTGGAAGATGATTGCATATCACCATTTGGGAAATTTCACGATTTCTGTCCACGATCGCCTCTTATAATAAATGCGATCGAAGGCTGGGTTCCGAAGTAACCTGGACAAAGAACGTTCGCACCCACTAAAGAAGACCATAACTGTTAATCAAATGAACTTTTGAACGTTTCTTTGTTACTTTCACATTGTTTTGTTGTAATAAAACTCCGTTAACGCGTAACTCCTGCTAAAGCTTTCCCTGATCTTAATATTTAGTCGTGCAAACTGAGTCGGAAAAATGGACGTCTTCCCACATATTCTGACTGTCGAAAATTGTGCCCTCTGAACCCCATCAAGGAAGAAAACTCGCCAAGAAGATGGCAAACCCTAGAAACACACTGAGCAATTTAAGCAAGGACGACAACAACAGCAAAGAGAACGTCATCTCAAAACATAAATCCGCATCATTTTGATCATTCCGCGACTATTCCAGCAAATCCTCGTTTAGAAATATGAAAAAAGCACTCGATAACCAGTAAAGAGCTGGCATGAACAACCCTCAAGTAAGGAGACAAGATGAAAGATTTACCAGCAAGTGCTGACGTTTTCCCCAAACTTCAGTTGGTCACTCATCTCTGCCGTTTTGCAGGGGACGCCGGAAAAAATGTATGATGAAAATGTAAAACGGACCTGTGCAAAGCTGTTGTGATTGCTCAACAAATACACAGATTTTTGGTGTGTTTGTTGCCGTAGCGGTCGTCCTTGCTTCAGCTCGCAGCTTTAGGAACAACCACAGCACCCAAAAGAAACACTAAGTTAAAGCAGTAAGTGCAGTAACTGAGAAGCACGTGTTGTACAAGAAGCATGCAGCCCAACAGAGAGAATTAGCATCGCCTTTACGTAAAACGGATGTTTTACCGTGGGAATGACGGCCTTTTAACATTTACTTCATCTTTATGCTAAAGACTTTTCTGAAATTTATAAAAAACCTCTCTCTTGATACTTAACAAAAAAAATCACAATTCATTGCCTGCCATTTTTTAGGTCAGTCTATCCCGCGAATTTAAGTAGTCCACTATTTGTCCTCGAATATGACAAATGAATGGTCTTCTGTTTTACATTATTCTATCCAGTTGCATTTCTTTTTTGGGGTTTTGAAAGTGTTATAGATTGCCATGCAATAAATGATCTTACCATTTGTGGGCTCGACATAAAGTGGATGAGACATATCCACCGTGAAATATCCCACTTTACCAGTGGATACTTCCTCTTGCAAGTCTCCCAACAGCTTAGCGTTTGTGCTTGTTGGATAAGCAGCAAAGATTAGCGTCAGTTTACAAATTACACTCCCTTTACTGTGAATAAAGAACAAAAACAAATTAAGAACGGAGGAAATTCGAAAAATTGTATATTCGCAAGTCAACATTTTTGATTACCATAATGAGAAATAATACACCTTATTAAATTCTCAACCTCGGATAATGCATTTAATTTCGCGTGCTCTGATTGGTTCACTCAATCTCGGTTATCAGCTCATATACCTTAGTTTGACCTTATATCAGTGGTAAATGATTGCGTTAAGCGTTGCTGAACTAATTTTTTTTTGGCCGGAAAGCGAAAATTCTCTTTGAATAAAGCCAAAAAAGAAAAAAAAACTATTTCTTGTGGAAAGTTTGGATCAATTCCGACGTTTAAATGTATAGTACGCGAAAAGGCAAGAAATGCTTTTGCGATGAGCCTTCGTCTGTCTGACCGTAAGGTATTACATGTATACAACATCGCATCTTCATCAAGTTTTCTCGATTTCGCTCGGAATTTCTCGCTTTTTTCGTTCGTATTTCGTACTTCCAAATTTTGGGACTTATTCCATTCGCGCTTGTTGGATATGAGACTGGTTATAGCCAACTCATATCCAACGAGCGCCATTTTTGTTTGCTTGCAGATTAGCCCTTGTTGCCTCGTTCTTAAGCTAAGGGCTAATTTGCAAACAAACAAAAGAATAATAAAATGGTGGCCATTTTAGAATAAGGTGTATTATAGACTATCCCGAAATATTAATAATTGATCATAGCTATCTCTTCCTAAACTTGCAAACAATGCCGATTACACGTATTAAAGAATACCAGTGAAACCACTGAGGTTGACAATATGACATACCGGTAGTTCCATACTACTCTGATTCGAAGAAAATTTGAATGCAGCTTAAAACTTTTACGCTACAATACATTTTTGTATTCAAACAAGGGTTGCACCAAACTATTCCTGATATCGATGGAGTCCTTTACAGACGTCACTTTTAGTCAGTGACATTTTCTCCTCATACAAATATAAATGACACTTAGATTTAAACTAGCGCGTATGCTGTGTTCAGTAATCTTCTGCAACTTAATGTACCAAAGCTGAACATGTGGAGATGGTCGCAAGGTTGGAAACTGGCCAATTTTTCTCTTCTTTCTCCTCTAACCTAATTACATCAATAAGCTTCCTTGTACATACTCGTCTCGACAACTTTTTGGTTGCTACCACTTGCCACATTTTTCAGGCGATACATTATGACAATAAATTTACCATACCTAAAGGTAACTTCTTGAAATCCAATAAAGGCTGGGTTTGTAGAATAAGTCTCTCTCACCTGAGGGACAAGGCGAGAGAAATAGTAAAAATGGGATGTCCATGAATTGAATAATAGACGATAGTTTAAAGTACCAATAAATAAATACGAACAACATGACGCAGAGAAATTTTGTATAAGCTTCTTCTCAGGAGTACCTTCTCAACAATTCCACTTTAAAAAATGGAGAGCTAAAAAGCTCCACGCCTTAAAGTTTACTTTACAAAGGGCAACCTAAAAGACGAAATGTACATATGCACACATAGTTGAGATCAAAAACATGCAAACCACTACTAGCAAACATACCGCGCTTCTGACTTTATCCGTCAGGGTTTTGTATTTTTCCGACTTCTCATCCAAAAGCTCTGCGCTCCATTCTTCATTCGTGAGTCTTAATTCCGCTTTAACTTGCTTATCTGATGAAAAAAGAAATAAAGACAACGGCTATGGAAACAACACCCGCAAAGGCTAAAATGACAAATCTTCCGACCAATTCCGCACCACCTCCATACAAATTATAATTTATGAAAACTTGGAATAATTTCATGGTAATTTCATGGGCTTCATGGTATGAGACCTTTGATAAACATGGTTGGTGTATGGGTTAGCTTGAGAATTAAAACCCACATAAATTATTTTAAAATCTTTATGTTTCATGACATATAACTGGCTCATTGAGTTATTTTTTTGTCCAAACGTGAACAGTGGTCGCTCAGCAGTCTCTCGAGCAACAGGTTAACGATAAAGACGATCGACAAAAAGCAAAAGCGGAGAAGATATGCACTTACATAAATCTTTACAACAACATTTCTATGCAAAGGGAGAAGAGTATTAGAGAGCCGTGGGATGGGTGTGGGTGAACAGGAAACAAAAATATGAGCCCAGTGAGCCATGCCAAGAGAAAATTAAGGACACAGAGAGGGAGTCACCAAGTCTAGCCCTTGAGATATATTTATTTCAGTTATTTTAAGATGTCACGAAACTGAAGTCTGTTTCCCAAGAAGTCCTGCTTCCACAAAGTCAGAAGAATAAGTCAAAATGGCGTCCCGAGTGGACTTGCGGTTGGTTGACAAAAACGAGCTTCAGGAGCAAGGAAATTGGTACATCTTGCCCCAACTCCCGGAGTGGTAAATAAATTCTACAATTTCTTGTGAATGTAATAAAAAGTACGCATAACGTCATTCTTAATAGTTGCGGACGTCTCGGGAAACAGTCTTTCGATTTTTGTGAAATTCACATCTCCCGGCCAACGCTCCTACACTCTTTCTTTTCTCCCTTATTTTCTCTTTGCCATGCTTTCTCTCTGATACTTTTCAGGAAGAAGAATGAAAGTGATCTACATTAAAAGAATCCAGACAGAAAGACGCAAAAGGAAATGCAGAATAATCTGAGTATGTTCATTATGTTAAGTATTTAGAAGTTAACGAGAATTAGTTAATTCATTTTCCGCAACTGAGCCATTTCCCGTGTTTTGAGTAGCTTTTGCAAAAAATTTTCAGATAGGTAAATGCAAGAGACAATATCACAAACGTTAGTGACTAGACAACATTTTGAAAGTGCAAAAACCCACACTTCCAAGAAAATCAAAGGCGTACTCTAAGAACTATGGGATATCCAAGCTTGATCGCCGTGTGATTATATCCCCACAAGTCGTGCATTTAATCGTAAGGGGGTTTCCTGGTGGGCAACAAAGATTTTGTTCATTCTCCTCAACCCCACCGTACCCCCCTCCCCCTCCAAAAAAAAACCACATCAAAATACAGTTCAAGAGCACAAACATTCTCGGAAGACATGTTTTCAGATAAACGATCCCAAATCGCTCCGCTCTCTGCAGCCTGGATTCCTGAAAGCCCAGGAGAACGAATCGCATGCGAGCTTTGACCAGCGGATTATTCCATGAATAAAATGAATGAAGTGCAGGTTATAGACAAAAGATACATGTGATAAACGCACTTATCTGGACAATTTGAACAATAGACCATTTTCAAATTCTCACGGCTGGACTGGATCTAGCATGAAATGGAGGCTAATGCGGGCAAATCCTTTCAAATGCAAATTAATTTGCCCGCATTAGCCTCCATTTCATGCTAGATCTAGTCCAGCTGTGAGATTCCGAAAATGGTCTATTGTCCCTAAGGTTAAAGACACCTGCAAAATTCTATGACCTCCGTACAATGCTCTACCAATAATTAAGCTATGACGACAGTTGCGCGCCAGGTCAATTTGTTGGGTTCGAATCCCTTTGAAGCCACATGAATTTTTCAGAGGTCAAAAAGGGACAACTGGCAAATAAGTGCGAGGATGACTTCTATCTTTCGGATTATGCCATGTCCACCAACCATCTAAATTGAGAGCCTTGCTAAAAGATGATCCGAACTGATTTTGTGCGGTGCAATAGTATGAGCGTTGACCAGAGTCTGCGGTGATTAAAACTTGATGCGAGTTGACGACGTGTGTGGTGCCACCAATCACCTTGTGTATAGCAACACGAGGAGTAGGCAGACCAGAGGCATTGCAAACAAACAAAGATGAACCATTCATCTTCACAAGACCTGATGACAGAACTGGTAATGTACCTGAAAGCATGTAACCAAAAAGAGCGATTTCAATCAAGTGTTTAAAAACCTAAAAAATAGGATGCGCATGCATAGTGATCCCTTCCCCACCGAATCAAAGTTAAAACCGGCCAATTCCGAGTTGTGCGCAAACATTTTCCCGCGCTTCTAGAAAGTTCTCTGCAATTGCTTGGAACTCTGCTTGATTCACAGCGCTATTTGTCACTGTTGCGACTGGCCTGGCTTGAGATCAAGCTCTGCAGTTAAAGAGAACGGGACGGCGAAACGTGGTCCCTCGCTACGACTGGTAGGGGTCATAACTTCGGCTTTTATTTTTACGACAAAAACCGACTTTCTTCAAAAAGCGTGTTGAAAAAACTCCCTTTTCGAAAAGAAACGACTTCCTCTAACTACAATAATCCACTGAATGCAAGTTAAAATCCAAACGAGGAGGTGTCTATAAATAATTTGGAATGCATGGGTAGACGGAAACATCAATTCTGATCGGTCACGCTCACAAAGATATCTTGCGTCCTACAATTTAAATTCTGTTCAAAAGTTACAATTGAGATTACGTCATCAGTAATACAAACCGATTCCTTCTTCTCGAGGAAGTAGTTAACAAATGCCAATTCGACTACCAATCTACTAGTTTTTACGCGATGACGCAAACACAGATTAGAGATTAGAAACATCTTAGAGCGAGTTTCAATCGAGTGTCGTAAAACCAAAACCAAAGTAATTACTTTGGCCAATCAAAAAGGGCGGAGACAGTCCGGTAAACCAATCAAAACTCGAAGTAATTACACGTAGCCGACACAAAGCGCGGGAAAATGTGCACGCGCGAGCCACGATTGGTTTTGGTTTCACTTCTGATTGGTTGAAAAAGTAACGCGAGAACTTTGAACCAATCACTGAGTGAAGTAATCATAAACCAAAGGAATTCGCTAATTACTTTCGACACTCAATTGAAAACCGCTCTAGTAGCTTAGCGTTTGCCAAGGAACACTTACTCTGATTACGACGTAAACATTGACTTGATTCGTTTTTTACTAGGCACTGTGTTGAAACATTTTTTATCTCTAAGCATCGACAATGTTAAGATGAATCACTGAACAGAGTCAGAATCAGTCAAGATACAACAAGTGGTTGGTACACGACCACGACGAGAGGTTGTTCCCAGAGATCGGCCTTCGGGCCTCTTCTTTAAAATGTTTTCCAAAACGATCTACACTTCTCCACTGATGAAAACAGGTTCTTTATGTACGCTGACGACCACCACCTGTTTTAAGTGGCGAAGACAACTAACGAAGCGGAAAGTATTTTAACTGAGGGAGGAAACAACATCTCTGAGTGGTACAACAGCAATCTTTTTCAAGGAAATTTTTCTAAGTATCAGGTGATGTGTCTGAGCGCGAGGAATTATCACAAGGATTTACAAATCGTTATTAATGACACTGAAATAGGCTATTTTCGAAATATCAAATATTCAGCTTGATAGTGAGTTAGTGAGGACAAAAACATGTAAACAATGTTTGTAGAAAAGTCTCCTGTCAAACTGGTGTTCTTCTGCGATTACGTAACCTTATTCCGACAGCTGCTAAATTACATATTGTTAAATTTGCTATACTACCTCACATATTGTCAGAGTGAGACTGTCTGGCATTTCAGTCGTTCTTCTAATGCCAGAAAGCTAGAATGAATTCAAGAACGAGCACTTCGGCTTGTTTATTGTGACAAGAAATCGACGTATGAGGAACTCCTGCAAAGGGCGAGACTACCAACACTTCATACGCGACAACTACATCGTAACCTAGCGATTTTACACAATAATAAAGTTCTTATTTACTTACTTACGTTCACGCCCGTCCTTCCAGTCGTACACAACTTACCATTTACGTCCACAGCGCAAGAGGACGATCCCATTTTATTGGATACGAAACACTCATAAACACCAAGAAGATTGAAGTTAAAGTTGTATATTTCTAGTAATCCTTGATATTGGTCTTTTCCTGCTTTGATTTGGAAATCTGCACTGGCGGAAGTCACAGCTTTGGAGTCTCTCGTCCATTTAGTCACTTTTGGAAGCGGTATTCCACGGTCCACTTGACAGGCCAGCGTAGAGGTACCTCCCACTTGCTTCTTGAGCATAATCAGCGAACACGTTGGAGGTTCTAACAGTACAATCAATCAGTTTTCTCAGTTTTAAAACTGACTTATACTGTACCAATGGCAATCAGTTATTTAGTATTCAGTAGCGCATTAAGTCTGTAATATGGTAAGCATTGCGTTCAGCGAGTAAGCTGACAAGCTAAGGGTCACACCTAACTTGATATGTGAGACGAAAACTATGGGGTGATTCAATTTATCTTCGTTAAAAGGAAACAGTGACAATTTGATTTCTTGGGCCCGGTCCATCGAAAAGTAAGGATATGGTGGACGTAAAATTAAGCTTGCGCTCTTAATCGTCTTACGCAATACTCTCTAGTTGACCTGTATCATTCATGTACGAAGTTGGCCTGGAATTCAGAGTTGAAAATCACCTTCAGGACAAACTTTGGTGAAGTTGCCATGAATTATATCCTGTGCCCACTCGCTGTGTCAAGGAAAAAAAACACGCATTTAGCATTTAAATTTATTCATTGAAGGGAATTTTTAAATTTCTACCCAATAATATTTGCTTTCAACCAGTGTACTTATCAAGCAAATGAAAATATGACCAGCGTTTGTACTACCAGGGACAGCACAGTCAGCTTCCCGAAGAAGTAAGTAATATCCTGGCGCCTGGGACCTTTCTACCTTCTGGATAGGAAAATTATTGCATTAGGGCCTTGTAGACCTTTTTCATATAAATTCAATTTAGAAAAGAAAAATATACGGCGCAGTCGCTCCCTAGCATAATTTCTTCCTTCACGTAAACAGTTCCTGCGATGTGACAGGTCTTCGTTTGTAACCGAATACCCGAATATGTAACATCAGTGTTTACAAACAAATTTGAAAGTTTTTGACGCTTATGATGAGCTCTTGTCGTTTGAAAAAAATCTAGAGAAGCGGCAAGAGTTACCATATAAGTAAGTAGGCAGCGAAACCTTATAATGACGGTGAACCCCCCAATGAATATCATCGATCAAGGTCATAAATCTGATATACCATACCTTCCTTCCTTGTTTTCGAATATTGTGCATTTGTTATTGCTCCAGCCACAATAAGGATCCAAACTAGAAACACAAGTCCTGAATAAAAAAAGAACAATATCAAGGGCTTCTGAAACATTAGGTATGAAGCGATAATCACATTGTTTGTACTTGCGTCTCTAAGAATTTAGCTTTGCAAACGGCAAGCAAATTGAAGGATAAATAAAGTTTTTTTTGGTATGTGTAATGTATCCTAGTCTGAACATGAAATTTTATGGGTCGATGATTACAGCACTTTTCTCAGGATTCGATTCCCAGACTCGGCGTCATATTCGTGGGTTGTGTTTGTTGATTCTCTTCTCTGCTCCGAGAGGTTTTTCTCCGGGTACTACTCCGGTTTTCCCCTCTCCTCAAAAAATCAACATTTGATTTGATTTGATTTGAGTTAATTTCGTTAGTGTCTGCAATTAGTGCTCTTGTGCTAAACCCTTGACACTTAAATAAAATTATTATTATTATTATTATTATTATTATTATTATTATTATTATTTTATCAAGCACTCATTGTCATCTGTTAACTCTATTTGGTCGTCTGCCCAGTCTCATCTACCCAAGAAGATCTACAATTTTACCATTCGCTAGATCATCTGTGATCTCTCTTAGGTAGCCATGAAGGGATTTGCTCTCCCTTCTTACACACTCCTCGATGCCAATCAGTCCTCTTCCCCCTTCCTTTCTCGGCAGGTACAGCCTCGCAACATTACTCCTGGTGTGCAGACAGCCATTCATTGCCAAGATCTTCCTAGTTCTTCTATCCATGTTGGCTACCTCCTCCATTGTCCAGTCCACAATCCACGCACTGTAGCGTACTACACCTACAGCCCAGATATTGATGCCATCGATCACATTTTCTCCATTGAGTTTTGATCTACACAACTTCTTGACTCTTCTGATATACTCCGATGTTATCTTGCCTTTCATCTTAGTGTTGAGAGTCTGGTCCAACTATAAGATGCCAAGGTATTTGTAGCCTTCCTCCTCTATTTCCCCGATATGCTGGTCGTCGGGTAGTTCTATTCCGCTACTGCCAACTTGTCTTCCCCTTCTCATTTCCAGGACAGCACACGTGTCTAGCCCAAAAGACATCTTAATGTCTTGCGAGAAGATCCTTACTACTTGAACAAGTCAGTCTAGTTAATCTTTGCTAGCTCCGTACAGCTTCAGGTCATCCATGAATAGTAGATGGTTAATGAGCTTCATGTCCTTTGCCAGTCTATACAAGCCATTGACAAGTTTGTCAACCTTCTCCGGCAGTTCTTCAGGATTGCCTTGTCTACAAGCAATTGATCTTTACTTCCTCGGGATCGCTTCCTGCACCCCTTCCGTTCATGTTAGCAGTCCATTCCTTTCCAAGTGGTGGTATAACTTCTCTCCCATAACTCCTGTCAAGAGCTTCTACATAATGGGTAGGCAGGCAATAGGGCGGTAGGTGCTGGCCTGGGCACCCTTCGCTGTGTCCTTTTGTATCAAAACTGTTCCTCCCCTGACCATCCACTCTGGTACATTCCCTTGACATATACAGTCGTGCAAGCATTCTTGCAATCTAGAGTGCAATCCTGTCAGTTTCGTAAACCAGAACTCCTGAACAAGATCGGGGCTGGCTGCCTTCCACTTTGCCACCTTGCTCATCCATTGCTGATATCCTCCACAGTGATTCTGATATCTTCTTGCATCTCTGTTGTACTGCGCTCCACCTCTACATCCTCTAGCCAAGATGCTCCCTCATTGTGACCGACTTCCTCCGACCAGATCTTGCTCCAGAAGGAGGTTGCTTCTGTGGGATCAGGTAACACCGTTTCTCCTCGTTCCTTTCCATCTAGTGTTCTGTAGAACAGCTTCTGGTTGGTTCTAAACAGGTGGTTCTGTTGGAACTGTTGCCATCTCTCGTCGTATCTTTTGATCTTAACTCCATCTGCCTTGATCTTCTGTTTCAACATGCCGGAGACATACAAAGTGCCCCTTTCCTCAAGATGATATTTGCTGTTCAACCTTTCCCTCGCTCTTTGTTTCAGTCTCATGTTTCCTCTTCGGACTACCTCAATCTTGCTCAGGTATTTTCGCCAAGTTTCTATACTCCCCTTAATCTTTCTCTTCCAGAATGGCTCCTTCAGTTCTTCTCCCTTTCCTCCCTTTTATCATTCCATTCTCTCTGTAGTAACATGCGCAGCTGCATACATTAAAGAATCCAGTTCAGTGATGTTGTGCGTCTGAATCCATTGACGACTTCATTGATTTTTCCAACTTCTGCTTTCAGCTTCGTTCTTTCGCATGACTTCAGTGATGGTAATTCTATTCTCTGTTCTAGTTGTATAATTTCTAGGATCCTGTCGCAAAGGGCTTCCAGTTCTGGGCTGATCTCTTCTTGTAATTCTTCAGCAGTGAAAACTCTGGGTTCCTCTTCACGTTGGTGTTTCTTCTTGGGTATCAGATGTTGTTGCATGGTCTGGTGCATCTGTGGTAAGAAGCTCCGTAGTTTCAGCCTCCTGACATTCATAGTCTGGCGTATCTGTGGCATCCATGATATTCCATCAGTATGTGCGTGTGGAGAAAACTTCACAATAGACCACGCAATGATTTGCAAACGAGGGGGCTTTGTAATCCAACGTCATAACGAGTTGAGAGACCTCGAGGCCGACCTTTTGAGTATGGTGTGTAGCGATGTCGAGGTCGTGCCAATTCTCCAAGCCATCAGTGAAGAACATTCGCCTTTCGCTTTCTAGATAGTTTTAGCGACTTTTAGACGTATCAGATTATTAGATTTGGAATTTGTTCAGATTTTAATGTCTTCAGCAAAAAAAAAAAAGAGACAAACACCATTCTCCACGTATAGTAATTGATAGAATTGTTGTGAATGTCTCTTTTAGCATCTTAATAGATTATATGTTGTAAATTTAAGATTGTTAGAGAATTTGTTAATAAAGATTGTTATTATTATTATTATTATTACTTCGTTTCTATTTCAATTAAAGTTCATGTAACTTCGTTACATAACAAATGGCAGGTGTTTTTATAAAAGTCAAGACATGAATGACTTTGCTGGGACTATTGCTGGGACTATATTCAAGTTTTACTGTCTGATGAGTGCGTAAGCACGAAACTCGGAGTAAGAGTGAATCATGTGTTGGTTTCATTAGCCTCACCTTTCTACGATTTAGCTCTACACTTACGTGTATTGAGCACTATTTTAACAGTGTTGGCAGCCTTATTATTATTATTATTATTATTATTATTATTATTATTATTATTATCATTATCATTAATTATTATTATCATTATTATTATTATTATTATTATTATTATTATTATTTTGTTTTGCTCTCCTCTTTGCTTGTTTTCATGTACTGTACTGATCATTGAGGAGCTTAACACAAATGAACATGTTTTTCTCGAGGCTTTTAATTTAAATCAGTTCGTAACAATAGCCGCGCCCGCAGCTCAAAAAAAATTAAGAACTGCCTCGGCCATGATTTAATTGAGTACATAAATTATGGTAACTTTTCTT
>NC_090870.1:23661611-23671611 GCF_036669935.1 Montipora foliosa | reverse complement strand
AATAGGGTTGTCATGGTTAGTTTTTTAGGTACATGTATACATATTTTGCTATTTATAATAACTATACAGAATACAGGAAAAAAAGTCCAAGTTCCTTCGTACCTCATTTCTGCTCGAGTAAAGAGAGGCTTTGCAGGATTTGATTCAACTGGATCAGCTAACAACGGATGTTCAATGGCAAAAACATTTGTGTTTAATGTATAACTCTTGGTGTCAAGACTGCTATCACACTGTATATAAAGAAGAAAACAGAATCTACCATTGGAAAAAAAACAACAGTTTTCACCCTTTAACCCCTGAACTGGCCATACTTGGTATTTTACTTGTCAATGGGGAACCCCCAGGAGTCAATGGGTAAACATTGATCAAAAGTTTCAGTTTGTGTCTTCCCCTCCTACAGTTGGGACTGCTTTCCATTCTCTTTCCCTTAGCAAGTCTAAAATGTTCCCTTTTGTTTTAAAATTCTGTTCTCAGTTTTTTAAATATCCGTGCACATTTCTATTCTTTTTGCAACCAAGCTTTGATCCTTGTTTTAAATTTGTGGGTTGTGACAGGAAAGGAAACTTCTGTACATTTTGATCAAAAGAGTCTTAATGACCAGCAACACACTTCACTTTATTTGAAAAGAGGTTACTGAGTTTCAGTACAGCTGTAGTTTAAAGGTGGCCAAAAACAGGCCAGTGACATATTTTCTCATAATAACTAGCAAATGTGGCCATAAATAGTTTTAAGAATTAATTAGCATGTACATGTGCTCTATGGTATACATGTAGCCCTAGCTAAAATTAATATTTCCTACCTGAGGTCTACCTGGAACAAAGGTCAAGTTTACTGGTGACACTGCTTTCAGAACATTAACACCATCATGCCCTTTCACATTTGTCTTTTGCAAGTACTGGCTTTCATCAAATACGTCCACAATAGAATTCATGCTGTACCTGCAAACAGCTGAGCCAAGCACTCCAAGTCTAATAATGGACAAGAGAGAAAATCACAATACTGAAGCATCTTGTCAACTTTAAGCATGAGGGCCTTGATGGGTAAAGTAATACAATGCCAGTCCCCTTCTTCAATATAAAATGGCAGAGAGCTATTCCCTGATGAGATCACGAGCTTGAGTGAATTGGTGTTTGTGCTAACAACAAATTTGTACATTGTAGATCTTAAGAAGATCTTAGGGATTAGTAAACCGGCTTAATTTCCTTTGATGCTTGCATTGGGTAAGCTAAGACTTCATCCTAACCATGGATGCATTTCAGTAAGTCTAAAACATCTTTATATCCCTTGTGGCCATATTAAATGGGTCAAACCTTTCCTGTGATTAATTATTATCATCATACAGCCTTCAATTTGTTAAATTTCAAAGGTCCAGCCCCTTAAACCAAAATGCATTGCGGGTAACCTGCCAATTTTGATGCCCTCTAAATTGAGGAATATTTCATTGCAGTTTACCATCCAAGCACGTGCTACTCACTCCATACGCATGGTTGACTTGGATCCTTTATTTTCCGCAATATGCTAAGCACTCTGATGATCAGGTCATATTTGTAAATAACTATTGTTACTCAGTGTGAAAAACGTTAACCTTAAAAAGAGTTTAATTTTTCTGCTCTTGATGCAATGGTTCACACCCCAGGTGCCAGAGAAAAATCTGCAGCTGAGGGATTCTTTCAACTTTGTAACAATTTTGATACCTTTTTCTAAATTTGTAAGTACCGGTAATCTTTTTTCCCACTATGCAATGTAATTCTGTTTTGTAGGTTGTTCCACAAACTTGTATGCAACACAAATTCTTTCAAAATAATTATAATATATTTTTAACTCTTTCTTTCATATGACTGTAATATCAACCATGTAACAAAAAGCCAGTAACTTTTAAAAAAATTCAACTAACTGTGGTGTGGTAAAAACTCCATAAACAAAGTCTTCCTTTGTGACAGGATCAGTATATTGAACAGTAGCCTCTGCAAATTGAAATAAACTGGTCAAAAACAAGGCCAAGCCTGCATATAATGAACATTCTGTTCCCAAAATCGAGTTATGCACTCTGACCTGGTAAAAACTGGGCCAAGAGCCTGAGTGTGTAAAGCATTTTGCCCCACACCCTATGATTCTTATTAACACCCACACTATTAACTCTCCCTGATCAACTTTACTGTGTGACTGAAATCTCCTTAATATGTAAAATCAGCAGGCTGTAACTCAAACTTTCAGCATCTGAGAGTTGAGAGTCAACCATTTAGGGAGCAGGGGGGCAGAGGTGAGAGCACTCGCCTCCTACCAGAGTGCCCCAGGATCCATTCCCAGACTCATATTATGTGGGTTGAGCTTATTGGTTCTCTTCTCTGCTCCAACAGGTTTTTCTCCAGGTACTCCAGTTTTCCCCTCTCCAAAAAACAAATAATTTTATTTGATTTGATTTGAGTTAATTTCGTTAGTGTCCCCAATTATTATTATTATTATTATTATTATTATTATTATTATTATTATTATTACTATTATTATTATTATTACAGCAAATTCAACAAAACTTAACCACAATAATGTATGTGTAAATATCACTATTAGAGCAACTAAAATTATTGTGGGTATAAGTATGAAATACACTGTATTGAAGTGTATGGTTTATTGATGATTAACATTTCTTTATTAATGCAATTTGTTTGAATAAAAAGTATTCGTCTCATTGTTAAAACAACAACATTATTCTGAATTTTGAGCAACATTTAATTAATTTTCAGTAACATTCTTAATTACATGGAATTACTGTCTGTGGTACTGTGTGTAAAATGGATGAGAACAGTGTGTATTACACAGGAATTAAAACTCCTTAGAATCAGCAGATAAAGTGAAACAACTTACGGATTTGATTATAATCAAATGGTATATCTCCAGGAACTGAGCATAATACTCTAGTCTTTACAAATGATGTGAATTTGCCTTTCAAAGAATATTTATCAGCTCCTTGGTCGTACTGCAGAGGAATCATATCAGTTCAGGTAATTCAGAACCCATTTCAGTCATACATGTAAATGTGTTACTCCAAAAAAATACCCATTCCCCTACTTACATTCAGGTTTTGACAATCTGTGTGCCCTAACAAATTAATTACATTGTGGTCCTAGATGTTTCACTGACATTTCAGAAAAAGGTGAAAAAAATCCTTCTCTCTTAAGGAGGCTTAAAAGGGTTTCCAGCTACGCACGAGCATATTCCTGTCGGGCACACACACAATAATCACGCTGCTTGTGTCAGCTCATTAAGATAAAAGGTTGACAGGGAAAGGATTGACAAAATGTTGAATGTGACCTACACCCATCTTCCAAAAGCATTTTCATAAATAACTTGAAGTTCTACTAGATAATTTTTCGAACTAATACTACAAAATAAAATTTGGTTATAGAATATGGATTTTGAAATTTGAAGTTCAAACTGCAATGAAATTAGTTTCTAGTAAGATATTAATTTTTCCAAAATCTGAAATTTAGAGAGTTCTTTACCAGACAAAGTGTGTACTATTACCATAGAAAGAGTTAAAGGACTTGCAGACTCCCTTCCAAATTGCCTGACAATAAAGTATTTTTAAATTATTAAAATACCAAAACATTTCCCCACTGAAGGAATCTTGTAATCCTTTTCCATTGGAAACCTACTGTTACCTGTGGAAAACTGTGACTTCCGAAAAGCTTACATGTAGTGCTCACAAAGGCTTTTTTTTTCAAAGCAGCCATTTCCCTAAATACAATTATAATCATTTTTATCTCAATTTTGTCAATAGCTTTGCCATAAACTGTCAAAGTAACAGTTAAATTGTAGACTGAGAAAGGGTGTGCATCTGATGACATACATGTAGGGATAAAACTAACAATTTTAAATCCTAATCTTTGACAAAAAAAGTGACAATGGTATATACCATACCTGGCAAACTCTTGCGACCCTTGCATAAATTATACCCTAACAATTGAAGCAACAATTCATGGTAACTTTTGTTTAATTGAAATAATACTAATTAAGTAAACAAGCTACAGAAGCATTTCTCAGGGAAGGTGGTGCAAATACTTAGTGCAGTTGACTATAGCTACAAATCGAACACAGTTACTGTAGTTTTATTCAAGCTTTGTTCAAGAAGTCATCAGGCTATTGCAGCATTACTCTTTATGTGATAAGGTAAATGTTAATCAAACTAAGATAATTTGCTCTCAGATGTATGGGAAAAATCTACCGGTACCTAAAAATAACATGATTATTACTTGTGATACAATGTAGATACTACAAAGATGATAATATTATTATTGCCTGTATACCACCACCTGTTGGAGTGAGTGATCTACACCCTTTTCATCAGAAGTGTTGTTACAATTTTAATTTTGTGCATTCCTTATTGATCAGTCATCCCTCCCTTCTACTGGCCAAGTCCTGTCCCCCTCACTTCCCCTGACAATGTTGTTGCTGTTGTTTTCTTGCTGACAAATTCCCCTACTAAGTCCACATTGAATTGGAAGAGTGTGGGGTCATAAATCATTGACATCATGCCAATAGACTAAGTGTAGAAAAAGGTTTCTATCACTAAGGTATCAAGGTGCATCGACAACTTGTGACGAAGATTGACACATTTATGCCTGGTTTTCACGAGTAATGCAAGCTCAAGCCCAGGCACAATAATTGTTTTGTGCTAAGTGAAAACATAAGCGCTAGCATATAACAATATAGAAGGCTCTATTGCTGGAAATTATGAGTTTTTACCAGTAAATTGGTTATCCTGCATGCAGACGTCTCCAATTTCCTTTGTTGCCCACGGAAAAGGGAACGCCTGCATTAAGGCATAAGTGAGTAGCTTGAATTTCAGCCTGTATCAGAATCAGAGAAGGATGTGGCAAATGTTATCCTAAATTTGCCCTCTAATAAAGCACCTGGCTTTAACAAAATTCCAGCAAGAATACTTAAGGATAGTTTACCAGCTACTTTGCATAATTATAATTAGGTCTCTGATGAATAATTCCTTTAGATCAGGATATGTTTGCACATGTGTAGAAAATCGCAGAAGTAATTTGTGTTCATAAAGATGGACATGTTGGAAACCCATGCAACAATCAGCCCATATCACTGCTACCGGTATTATCCACAGTATAAATGAACGGTTGGCTCACAGACAATTTGTCACGTATGTTCTTAGACTATAAAAACAAGCTATCACAATTTCAAAGTTGCAATTCAATTTATAATTCCACTGAAATGGCTCTCCTGTCTGTCACTGATGAACTATTAAAAGCTATGGATGAAAAGAAAATTTCAATACTGGTGTTGATGGACGTCAAAAGTCTTTGACAGTATGAACCATGACATGTTGTTATTTAAACTTCGCAGCCTTGCAGGTGAGTATAATCACCATCGTGGCACTGGAATGGTTCAAAAGTTACCAACACTTTCGTATCAGGGATGTAGTTTCACAGTCTCTTCCAGTTGATTATGGTTAACATAGGGAGTGGGTAATTCTCACACTGAACATACTTGTTACCGGGTAAGCACCATATATAAACACACTCTCTGACTTTGCCATTAGGTTTAGGTGTGATCACCGTTGGTGCACACCATTCTGTTGATTCATCTACAGGTGCTATGACTTTTGAGCATGCTCTGAATTTTACCCTTGGTTTTCCTTGGTACAGACAAAGCAAAAGGTTTTGATATCTGTCTTTGAACTTGATAATGTATTCTTCATCCATTTTCCCCAAGCCAGTGAACAGATTTGGGTAATCGTGCATGACCTTTGCTTTGAAATCACCACTGGTTGCTTCACTCACCCCCTACTTATGAGCTTCAACTTTTCTACTACGGTCCTACCTAAGAGTGGTCAAGCAAGGCTTTCTACTACATACCGGTAAATATCTTCATTGACGGACTCTTGATTGTTGGAAAGGTGAGCTCTGAATACTCCCTTACAGTTCATTGGTATTTGCATGGAACGAGCAAGACTTTATTGGTAGGATGTAGATTTGGTGGACTTTGCATTTGAAGGACATCAACCCCAGTGCTCAGCTTGAACTTTACTCTTTTCGATATTCGCTGATATTAGGAAGTCCACGGCGTCTTGCCATTGCTTTAGACTTCATCTAACTCATCTATCCGTCCTAAGAAAAATGATTCTCAAGCCTCTACTTCAAGAAGAGTTTCGGATTTTTGTTGCAAAGAGTTATGACATCCCTTTGCCCAATGTCCTATCTTTTCGCAGTTTATATTATTTTGAGAGATGAGCTGGGCATGCCTTTTTTGGATGAGAGCTTCCTAAGCAACAAGGGCATTTAGGGTTCATACATATACTGACGCATGAAGTTTGGCTTGCATTTGGTTTTACAGTAGACTTTTGGATGGAAACTTAACTTTCTTTCTTGGCCAACCTTTAGCAATGTTGATGACCTCCATTGGTTTTGGTTTGAACCAGCCATAGAGAAGGCATTTCGTAAACGGTCACTGCCATTTGGACGACTAACAACAATTTTCATTGTTAAGTTTGTTGTTTTCAATTGAGGGAAAAAATACTTGATCTAGGACTAGATTAGCAGCATATGTCACTTAGAATTTTGAAAAAACCATAGAAAAAACTTTTAGAAAAAAAACTTTAAAAAGTTAAGCAAGCGATATTAACCACTACACCACCACTACCAACTTTGCAATATTAAAGAATTTAAATGAAGCTAACCCCAACAATTCATTGAAAGCCAACCAAATAAAAAGGCTTGGTTAGTATTAAAGAATGACATAGACCGGTCAAAAATGGCAATGAATGTTCACAAAACGGAAATTATTAGCTTCACCAACTCATGCTGTCTTGCTGGATTGAATCTCGTAGCTTTTTCCAGAGTTAATTTTGGATCAACTTGTACCTTTTCTGAGAGGTCTTGATTTCGCAGTCCCACAGTGACTATGATGCACTTTCGAATCAGTTTGTCTTTCAATGCATCAAGATTGCAGTATCTTGTGAGACCATAACCAGTGATGAAACTGTCCACAGATTCACCCTCTTGTTGATTTCTTGAGTTAAACTTTGCTCACTTTCGAATCTGTTTTTCACCTGTTTATAGTCGGTTTCTTCTTCTTCTTCTGTAAGCTCAAAGGAAAGGAAGATGTCATCAGCTTGATCTCCCATATACATGTAGCATATTTTAAGTGTTTGCCTGCTTTTCTCCACTTCGCTTTTCCAGCCCAGTGGCTTTGCGAAATCGCTCAAATTGTTCAATCCATTTGGGCCAACCTCCTAGCTTGAATGAGAATTTGTCCTGAAGAGGAACTTGGAAGTTTGTGATCAGTCTGATATCTGGTTCGGCTTGTCCCACTGAAATAAGAGCTGTTATGATAGCCCTTGTCCTTGCATTGCAAGAAAAAGCCAAGCATTACATTCCAAACCTTTTTACCAAAAATACCACAGAATCTACTTGCCAGAAAATTGGTAATTTTAAAATGCATACCAACCTTGCCCTTTTCTATAGCTTTTTCCCTCAGAAAAAAGTACACAAAATTGTCCTTATATTCAAATGACGACACAAAGTTAGCATCTAGAAATAGAGAAAACATTAATATGTTTTTGGAGAATAATTTTCAGTTGAACCTCCTATAAGCAGACACCATTGGGACCAAGGGTAAGTGTCCGCTTACGGGAGGTGTCCGCTTATGGGAGGTTGAAAAATAAAAGTGCAATAGAGAGCATATAATGAACCACAACAAGTCTTTTAAAGCTTTTAATTAAGACAACTTGTAATTATGTTCCAAGGTGTAGATGTTGTAGTTCAAATTTGACTTTGGAACAATTTGTTTTTGAACTGGTACAAAATATATTGAACTGGTACAATTTTAATTTGTACTGGTGCAAAACAGTGAAAATAGTTTAATGTTTGTTGAACACAAAGAACACACTTCATTGATAACAGCTGTTTGCCATTCATTTAGTTAGTTCAAGAGGTTACTGAAATAAGGTTTGTTGAGCATTCAGAGCAGGACAGAAATATTGTTGGAAATACTTAACAGTCTGGTTTGACCAAGAATAACATGAGTGGTTTTAAGCACTAATTTACACAATTTAAGCCTATACACTTGTTCTAATGGTTAGCTTTTATTTATCGTCATGATGTACTAAACATAAACATTATTAAAGAATAATTATAATTATTTTAAAGCCTCTTCATTTAGTGTATGTGGTGACAAGGGGTAAGGATTGGTTTTTGGCTTATCATCAAGTTACCATGAGTGTACCAGTCCTGCTGACATTAATAATGGTTTGGATTAGTTTTATCATGTTGTATGCAATTCATTTTGCAGACTATAACAGCAATACATGAATCATGTCACTGTTTCAATAAGACAAGAAATAAAGTGCAGAAATCGTACAATTTAATTTTGCTATTTGTCATTAAATTAAATAAATAAAATAGTATTTTGAGATTAGTGTCTTCTAGCAATTTGTTTTGTTTTTCCATAATAGAGTTCAATATATTCTGTACCAGTTCAGAAAAAAATGTACCAAAGGAACAAATTGAACTACAACATATTAGACAGGCCAAACGTACATCACTCCGATTGGTCAAGATAGGAAATTCAAAGACCTCAGAGCTTAGCTCTAACAAGTACATCTTTCAAAGACCTCCCTTTTCTAATATATGAAATTAAGGAAGATGCCATTTGTTCATTAGAATATGTTTGAGATTGGGTGACGAAGCTCCTGAAGCATGCGCCTAACTCAGCAACAGTTTTTACTACGGGAAAGTGGAATGGAATTGCCTTGCGGGTTTAAATTTCAAGGAGACAAATTTTCGTACGACTGGCTTAAAGAAAAGTTAAAAGAGGAAAACTTTGATGTAATGTAATGAAAAAAAAAAAGGTAATTGCAATTGCACTTTTGTCAAGGACAATGTACGGTTAAACCAATAAAATCAAACCCATTTCATGAGAGATTTTCTTGATATTGTCTACTGTCCACTTACAGAAGGATATTTTAGACCCTGTGGACCCTGAATAGGTGTCAGTGTCCGCTTGTGAGAGATGCCCGTTTACGGGAGGTTAATATGTAGTGTTTTAGAGGAGAAGCAGTTTGGTGTCCGAATTCAGGAGGTGTCGACTCCACTTACATGAGGTGCCCATTCGTGGAGGTTCAACTGTGATTAAAAGAATAATCATTTCGATTCTCCTTTGACTCAATAATTATCATATTTGTCACCACCACACCGAAATGTTTCAGCAACCCAGCTTTATGGACGAATGGTGGGCAAAAATTGAAGGGATGAATGCCCCACCCCCAAACTGTGCAAACATGTAAGGGACTTTTTTGTAGGTTTAAGCCATAAATGGGCGTATTGAAAAAACTGTATCACATGAAAACCAAGAAAAAGGAAGCATTATTTTAAAAAAGGTCTGGAGTATATATAACACTGTCTTTTTCAGTCTATATGTACCGGTACATGTTTTCATCCAGTTCTTGTATTACACATGAAACAGTTCCATAGCACCCCTCTGGCCCACCACCCTACAATCTTGGACAAATTAAATGGAACATTGAGACCACCCCTCCCCCCAAACTCAGTGATGGGAAAATGGCGCGTTTTGGTCTTCACGCACCTTCATCCTTGATTTGGGGGAGAGGGGGCATTTCTGTTCCATTTTATTCTCTCCAAGATTGCAATCTTGGACAAATTAAATGGAACATTGAGACCACCCCTCCCCCCAAAATCAGTGATGGGAAAATGGCGCGTTTTGGCCTTCACGCACCTTTATCCTTGATTTGGGGGAGAGGGGGCATTTCTGTTCCATTTTATTCTGTCCAAGATTGTAGGATGTGTTTTGCAAGAAACCTCTTTTTTTCATTTTTATGCACTCCCTTTCAATCTCTCATAATGGCCCTCACTTTGTGCATTTATGAGGGAAAGGGATATCAATAATTTAATATTTTCCTTATTTGCTATGTGACAGTTAAAGAATGAGGGATGACAATATACCTTTCAAGACCAACTCAGTA
>NC_090870.1:23656611-23659111 GCF_036669935.1 Montipora foliosa | reverse complement strand
AACAAAAATGCCTTAATACATGTACCTTGTCTTCTCGATACCTTATCAGTCTTTTTGTGGCGTACTTAAGCTTTGGCCATTTCAGTGCTATTCCAGTGGGTTAATGTAGGTTCGCTGTTTTCTCTCTATATCAGAGCTCTCAAGTCTTACGCATTGAGCGTGACTCTCACACATTTCAATGCAATCTCACGCTTTCAAGCCGACACAAGCATTTCTCACGCATTGGCACTAATTTCTCGAAGGTAACTATACCTTTTAAGCTTTCAGAAGTGCTGCCTCATGAATTCTGAATTCGCTCCTTCTCTGGCACTGAACTTTGGCCAATGTTCAATCTGTTTGTGTGCGACCAATTTCCTTGTTTCTTCAGGACTTTCACCCGTTGATATATGAATTATAGGCCAATATGTTAGCTAAGCCTGACCATAATATCACGGGCTCTCTAAGCAAGTAGCATGAAAGAAACAAAATGATGGACTCGACGGTGCATTTCCAGTGATCTGAGAAGTGCAATTTCAAAAAATGTCTGGGGGAGCATGCCCCTGGACCCCCCTAGAATTGTTTGGCGCCTCCGGCACAAGAAACACAGGATACTTGCGCCTTTGGCGCAATCTCCAGCAAGCATCTCACGCTTTGGAAACTTTAAGACTTGAGAGATCTGCTATATTTATCTTCAAGGTTGGAAACTCTTGACGAAGCAGTCGGAAACACAAGCTGCTGTAAATTCTCTCAAAAAGCTCAAATCGACCCAAAATTCCACTGAGACCAAGGATGATAGTGCTGCTACATATTTCAATCCTCGTATCAGACAAATTTCACGGAAGGAATTGAAAATCGCCAAAGTGGGCTGATTTTGCCCTTAGCAACATGCTTGGTTCGGAAGTTCCGTGCACGAAACCGTTGAAAAACACCTTACCGGCCGAGCACAAGGTTCAAATTTGTTACACAAAGGAAGGGCGATGAGGCTTCAGTCTCAGTGACAGGTACAACGTGAGGCCCTTCTCAGGAAACTACTGAGCTGTCACACAGATACGGACGAAGCTCTGGAAAATGCTGAGGCATTAAAGATGTTTTGCAAACAAAACATAAACATTCAGTTTGTTTTACAGTGTACCGGTCACTGACATCGTCGCCCACCCATTGTGTAACAAATTTGAACTCTGGGCCCGGTCAGTATGGTGTTTTCCAACTGCCGTGCATGGAACTTCGTGGCAAATTAAAGCATCGTCGATGATCTTCGATGGAAGGGAGTTGTTAGATTAGCGAGTCGAAATTCCCGCACTGTGGCTGTTTTTGTCCGATAGAGAAAGGCATTTAAGGTAGAGGAGGATTTTAACATGCACTGGGCTAAATCTGGAGGCTACCTGAGAGCGTTCGGAGTGAATTTACGGCTGATTTTCTTCAGCGGATATGCTGGACTGCCGCCAGCAAGTAACCAACCTTGGGGAATTAATATGAGAGAGCAATGGTAGAACTAAAACTCCCTAATCACACTGAAATGGACAGAAATGCTACGATCATACACTATAAAATTAACAAGCAAGCATCTCACGCTTTGGAAACTTTAAGACTTGAGAGATCTGCTATATTTATCTTCAAGGTTGGAAACTCTTGACGAAGCAGTCGGAAACACAAGCTGCTGTAAATTCTCTCAAAAAGCTCAAATCGACCCAAAATTCCACTGAGACCAAGGATGATAGTGCTGCTACATATTTCAATCCTCGTATCAGACAAATTTCACGGAAGGAATTGAAAATCGCCAAAGTGGGCTGATTTTGCCCTTAGCAACATGCTTGGTTCGGAAGTTCCGTGCACGAAACCGTTGAAAAACACCTTACCGGCCGAGCACAAGGTTCAAATTTGTTACACAAAGGAAGGGCGATGAGGCTTCAGTCTCAGTGACAGGTACAACGTGAGGCCCTTCTCAGGAAACTACTGAGCTGTCACACAGATACGGACGAAGCTCTGGAAAATGCTGAGGCATTAAAGATGTTTTGCAAACAAAACATAAACATTCAGTTTGTTTTACAGTGTACCGGTCACTGACATCGTCGCCCACCCATTGTGTAACAAATTTGAACTCTGGGCCCGGTCAGTATGGTGTTTTCCAACTGCCGTGCATGGAACTTCGTGGCAAATTAAAGCATCGTCGATGATCTTCGATGGAAGGGAGTTGTTAGATTAGCGAGTCGAAATTCCCGCACTGTGGCTGTTTTTGTCCGATAGAGAAAGGCATTTAAGGTAGAGGAGGATTTTAACATGCACTGGGCTAAATCTGGAGGCTACCTGAGAGCGTTCGGAGTGAATTTACGGCTGATTTTCTTCAGCGGATATGCTGGACTGCCGCCAGCAAGTAACCAACCTTGGGGAATTAATATGAGAGAGCAATGGTAGAACTAAAACTCCCTAATCACACTGAAATGGACAGAAATGCTACGATCATACACTATAAAATTAACAAGACAAGGAGGCAAGGTAAGAAATTCTAATGTATTTTTATTTC
>NC_090870.1:23621611-23651611 GCF_036669935.1 Montipora foliosa | reverse complement strand
AGTGACAAGGTAGGAGACGGAAGCCAGCGTCGGGACTCTGATCGACCCAAAACAAGCACGATTTTTTCCGCGAAAATCAAATCCAGTCGCTAAATAAACACGCCAGGTTCGTGGAATAGGAATTTCTCTAAACCATGAATCCACTGAAGCATCTCCAGGTAGCAACGCGGAGCCACCAGACTCCGTAAAACTTGTAAGTTAACCTGCTAAAATGGCGGCCAGAAAGCGTGGTACTCACGAAGTGCCCAATTCAAAATGGCACTGCACTCTGGACGCCTGGTGACGAGTATAATAAGTCTCCCTCGAGGGGGGGAGTCCTTAATTGCTCAGTGAGTTTTGTTTTTAGCAATTTGGGACTCCCTCCCTCGAGGGAGACTTATTATACTCTTCACAAGGCGTCCAGAGTTCAGTGCCATTTGGAATTGGGCACTTCGTGAGCACCACGCTTTCTGGCCGCCATTTTAGCAGGTTAACTTACAAGTTTTACGGAGTCTGGTGGCTCCGCGTTGCTACCTGGAGATGCTTCAGTGGATTCATGGTTTAAAGAAATTCCTATTCCACGAACCTGGCGTGTTTATTTAGCGACTGGATTTGATTTTCGCGGAAAAAAATCGTGCTTGTTTTGGGTCGATCGGAGTCCCGACGCTGGCTTCCGTCTCCTACCTTGTCACTATATTATGAAGGAAGGTGAACGGGGACCATTTTCCCCGAAACTTCGTGTACGTATTAAAGACAACAACAGCTCACCACATGGTAAGTTTTATCGATTTTTATTACCATTTTCTAGCAAATTTTCAGACCTAAACTTCGCCTCATATGTTCTTTATATTTTAATACCTACGTGACGCACACAGTGAGCCTGGGTTACCTGTGGTAATGCATGGGTAAATTCACATTGAATCTCAAAAAAGAAAAACACAGAAAAGGAAGCGACCCACAATGGCCATAAGGTTGGGCTTTTTAATTGAGAATTTTTCGTAAAATTATCTTCTCAGGTCTTTTATCGGGATTCCCATACAAATCCTCATATTTTTGTTGGCTTTCCCTCACAATGAGCATGGGGCACCTGTGCTAAAATGTGCACTGAATACAACCTGAAAATTAAATTTTGTAGTAATTATATAAATTTATTAGGGCAACAATACACATAAGTCTAGAAAATAATAAACTTATTTACCTGAAACTGCCAGCACCTTGTGACTCTTGCATAGGTTCCACATGCAAAAATATACCCACTATTGTCAAACAGTAGTGTCTTGATGTAATTTTGGCAATTAACCTAAAACCCAAACAAAACAGAGACAAATTTTGTAATTATAGCTATCTAGAGAAGTCTGGTATTACGTGTACAAGTCCACAAAAAAGTGTTGATGTTGAAGCTAATAATTTCCAAAACTGTAATAATTATGAAAAAAGAAATGGAATATTATTTCCCTGAACCTTGAAGCTGTTTTGCACAGTGATGGAGTATTTTGTCACTTGCATTTCAACTTAATATTATCAACTTACCATACATGTCAATTTTACATGTTCAATATTACAAAAACTTCACTTATTGATCATGGCTTACCTTGGAAATTCCTCTCTTTAAACAATCCTGTAATGCTGCCTGGCTTGGTGGTAACTCGACAGACTACACAAAAATGAGAACATTTCATAAGAAAATTAAACTGGAAAACACATTTAGGGGCTTTAACTTTAAAGTGAGTATTATAATAATATTTAGCACCCCTCAAAAGTCACGGCATCTGACAGAATGCGGCAATGCAGATCTGCATAAATTATATAATTCCCTAAAATCTGTATCCTCCGCATAATCACGACATTTTCTGCATAAAACAGAAGAAATGCCTGATATTAGCATATGTTGCCTGTTTTAGACTTGCTGTTTTTTTGTTTTTTGCTTATTACTCTGTAACAGCGTAATACCGTTTTGTTTCTCTTCTTCATTTCGCAACAGCGTAATACCCTTTTTTGTTTCTTTTCACTTGCAACCTTTTTTTATCAGCTAATTGTTTAGGTAGTGGAGGGAGACAACGGAAAGGGCAGCAATGGAATTTTTCTTCCTTTGCTTTACAGAGTCTTCAATGTCGTGATTTTTTAAACGTCTCATATTGGCGTAGTTGTGTAATTTGAAAAATATCGAGCTTGATGAAGCCCGTACATTTACTCTGTAAGATGTTCATCATAACAGCGTAATAACATAATGAAAAAGTAAGATTGCAACGTTGAACAAACACGGAATGGAAAATCCTTACACAAAATATTTACGGCGTAATAGCGTAACAACTATCATGAAAAGTGTCGAGCTTGACCAAGACCGTGCATATACTCTGAAAGTGGTTCATCGTAACAGCGTAATAACGTAATGAGAAACTGAAATTGAGAAAGCGGTGTTGAACAACCATGGAATGAAACATCCCTTTAAGATGTTCATCATAATAGCGTAATAAGGTAATGAAAAACTAAGATTGCAACGTTGAACAAACACTGAATGGAAAATCCTTACACAAAATATTTACGGCGTAATAGCGTAACAACTATCATGAAAAGTGCCAAGACCGTACATATACTCTGAAAGTGGTTCATCGTAATAGCGTAATCATGTAATGAGAAACTGCAATTAAGAAAGCGGCGTTGAAAAACCATGGAATGAAACATCCCTGCTAAATTGTTGGCGTAATAGCGTAATAACTGAATAACTGCGCCTAAAAATTCCAGCTAACCAAGCCCCAACATTAACTCTGTGAAGTGTCCGTTCTATTAGCGTAACAACGTTAATTAACAACATAACTAAAGAATGCTACGTTGAACAAACATGGAATGGAATACTCCTAGTATAATGTTGGCGTAATAATGGGCAAAAACTTTCCAGCTTGACCAAGCTCCAGTAATAGCACGTTAAAATGTCCATCGTAATAGCGTAATATCGTAATGACACACACAAAGAAAGAACATAAAGATTGCGAATCGAAACAGATGGAACGGAACATTTTTACTACAATACTTGGCGTAATAGCGTAATAAATATCTGGAAAATATCTGGCGTGAAAAATGTCCATTGTAAAGCGTAATAATGTAATGAAAAGAAGAGATACAGATAGAAACGTTAAACTATCAATCATGCATGCAACGGTGCAACCCTACTTCCCGAGATCAAAATGTTTGGAGATGAAATGCACTTTAAACGACTGAGTTTATCCAAAGTGACCAACCCTGTAGAATAGCCTGACCTGGCTCAACAAACGATTTGTATGTACCGATACATGTATGTATTTACCGTAGTTATTTGGTTATAATATAAGGCGCATGGTTTTTTCAAGAAAAATCTGTCTTTGGGTGGCAAGTCAGTGCTAAAATTGGAGTGCGTCTTATAGCCAAGTATTTTCACGCAACAAAATCTTAAGATCACAATTTGAGAAGAACTTGCAGTTTAAACAACACAAGAAAAGGACACTAGTTGTCAAATAATAAAAAAGAATAGTGCTTTTAGAGACCTTTAGAACACTAAACGACTTCAAGAGAAAAGCAAACAAACGGAAATCTGCATCCGTGCTTCAAAAGCACGTACATGCTCAGTAACGTGATACCCATGACAACAATACAATGGTTCGAACCTTGTTTCGAATTCCGAGAATTGTGTTTGTCGCTCGCATGGAAAGTTTCTTCTTTGAACAAACAGTATGGAGATAAAACACCTTCATCATTCATCCAGCCTTACTTGTGCACTGAAATTTGCATCCTTGGTGGTGTGTTGATATTCAGCTGTTGAACACCTTTGAATATGACTTTCGTTGGGAGTCTCAAGACTGAACTCTGACTATTTATTAAGTCGGAAGGTTCAAATGAAAGTGTATGCGTTGTATGTTTATCATTTCAGGTGTCAACTTTTAGCTTTTGTTTTTACGTATATCATTAAATGCGTGACTTTTTCACTTTGTTTACGTTAACAAAAAGAGCTTGTATGCCAATTGTGTAAGGATAATTGTTCTCAAATTAAATTCATCACATCTTTTTGATAACTCAATTTTTTGGTGCGTCTTATAACCGAGTATTTTCGCGTTATTTTCAGTTTGAGAACTTAGCTTGATTAAATTGCTAAGTTTGGGTGCGCCTTATAATCAAGTGTGCCTTATAACCGAATAACTACGGTAGACGGGTTTGTGGCTTTTGAATATTTATGATGCCGTTAGTTGTCATTTTCCCTCATAAAGGGAAGAAAGGCTGGTGACGTGCGGCGATCTCGTCCCACAACTGAAACACTCGGCCAATGAGGGTGCAGAATGTAATACGATTGCCATCAAGCTATAACGGCTAAGCCACAAATCTAGCTGAACGCATGGGAAGATTATAGAAAGCAGAACATTATTTGGAATTTATTGGCCATAAATCGCTGTCTGGTCCCGGAGAGGCATTGATGTGATAGGAAATTTATCTGGCCTTAAGGCTGTGGTGTTTTGATGGCGATTCGGACCATTGCTTTTTGATACAAGAGCAATTTGTGGGACAAGATCACCACGAGTCACCAGCTTTTCTTCTCTTTATGAGGAAAAATGACAACTAAATTCGAAAGCCACAAACCTGTCTAAAACGGACACAAGTTTGCCCTGCAATTGCACAGAAAAGACGAGGACAACTGTACATAGAGGAGTGCAGTTTGTTTCTACATTTACAGCTTATTTTAGCATTTATAAGTTCAAAGTTAATTTTCCCATACAAAGTATACCAACCTTGGGCTGCCTGTGCTTCTCCAGATATTTTAATTGCAAAGGGAAAAAATTCAATGGTTGCAATTTCGAGTCCTGATTTGTACCATAAGCATGTAAATACATCGGACGGGCCCACTTATTAGTTTCATAAAGTGTTTAAATTTCCGCATAATCAACGCATGTTTACGCATAATATGGCCAAATTTCTGCATAATCTTTAATTTTTTTCCGCATCCTATCACAAGCCCAGAAAAGTGTAACTTACATGTAGTTCCCACCCCCTTGAGAGACGAAAGTCTTGTTTCTAGGCGTGGATGAGATTCTCGTCTCATGAGACAAGTGCCTCGTCTCTAGAGACAAGACTTGTCTAGGAACCAAAATAATGCTCATTATTCTAAGTTCTGGTTAATTGCTGCTTGATTACAAAATTTGTTTTGCATGGTATAAATTTCAAATAGCTTTAATATAAATATCAGGTCATCAAATTTATAAGAAACCTTTCACATTAATTTCAAAGGAACTGTTTTAAAATACTCACATCATTTTGAATTGATGACAACTTCATGCTGGATATTTCAAGTCTGAAGAGGACATTCCTAGAAACATTTGGAAATCATCATAATATAACACAAAGTGCACTTTCGCAATAAGATTTTTTTTTTTTGCACTGAGCTTGCCTGCTTTGGTCACGCAAGCGAGCTGAGGGGAGAATGCTGATTGAACATAGATACAGAGACTGCACGATCTTCTGTAACAGATGCATTCAGAATCTCCCGTTGCACCAGCAGCAGAAAATTCAGATTGGTCCGTTGACAATGGACCACTTCCAGATTTTTTTGATGAGTTACCCCGGTAATTACAGTACTTCTTGTCAGGTTATGACGCCAATCTGTCTTCGATTTTCCCTGGGAAAGGAGAATCACAATGTTGCTTTTTCAGTTTCGATCAAATGGCTATCACATTGAACCCAAACAAAAACAGAAACTTTCTGTCAAAGCTCTCCTATCCGGCAAGTATGTTATCGCTGTGCTACCAACTGGTTTCG
Organism: Montipora foliosa; assembly: GCF_036669935.1. Taxonomy (NCBI): domain Eukaryota; kingdom Metazoa; phylum Cnidaria; class Anthozoa; order Scleractinia; family Acroporidae; genus Montipora; species Montipora foliosa. Next base: position 23,645,857 of record NC_090870.1, on the reverse strand, counting down.
GCAAGATCATTTTTTATGAGAGTTTTGTAATCTTAAAGGATACAAGTGACCCAAATCACATGCCATCTATCCTGGGAAATAGTTCCTTGTCGCATCATCACCAAGACCAGATTCAGTAAACGATTATTTATGGGTAGTTGCCTTTGAGAAGAAGGACATGGCTTCAAAAAAGTATTTTAGTCATCTCTTCTGCAGAACAAGCTCTGTATTCTGACCTCACTGATTTTTTGATAGATGATGAATCGTCCGTTCTAAATGTTCGGCTTCTATAATCTTCCCATGCTAGATGTGTGGCTACGGCCGTTATAGCTTGATGGCAATCATATTACATTCTGCACTCTCATTGGCCAATTTGAAACACTATCCACATGCAATAATTAGACTGCCCATGAGAGTGCAGAATGTAATATGATTGCCATCAAGCCATAACGGCCATAGCCACACATCTAGCTGAGCACATGGGAAGTTTATAGAAAGCCACACGTTATTCAGAATTTATCCGCCAAAAAAAAGCTGTGTAGTCCCTGAATGGAGTTGATGTGATAAAAAATTGTTTTGGATCCCGCCCACATCATGAAGTGTAGAAGTCAGTTTTGAAGTCTTAACATATTTAACTTGTTGAATTAAATAATTAAGTCATAAAAATTGATCTCTTACACAATTTGTTTTGTTGAGAAAGAAATGGATGAAGATCTTTAATTTGGGCGACAAACTTAGAGGGCTGGGCACCCCAGCTGAATTGCTTGGCAGCCCTAATTGCTCCCTGAAATTTTCCTAGAGCACAGCCTTGAACATACAGTATCTCCCATCCTCCTCAATTTAAGAATTTTTTTTCATTTTCTTTCTTTTAAACTCACAAATGATGCAACAATCTTAGCAACCTTTGATTCAAGGGTGCTCATTCAGATAAAATCTGTGATCCAGTCAGCTCCACAGTAAAATGAAATAGAAAATGGACAGTTAAATGTTAATTATTAATAAAATACATGTAACAACTCACATAGCACCAGCAATTAGTCTGTCATTTGTTTGATCAATAAGGATTCTTTCTACTCGTGATAATTTTGTTCCATTGGAGGGAAATCTAAGACAATCTAAAAAAAAAACAAGCCGGAAGTTAACTTTAATAAGTATACTCTCCATGTGATTGTATAAGGCCTTAAACACAACATCAAACATGACACATGCAGACATAACAGCTGACTGTATCTTGAAAACTACAAACATGCAGTCCAGGTTTTAAACCATAACCCTTGCAAGACAACAGGTAGTCAACAGTGAAGTGCAAGATACAACAATGTACATGTTATGCCCTAAACAGGACATCAAACTTTGCATGCTCAATACTTTAAGTATTATAATTCTACAATGTGCAACCTTATCAACCACATGAATCAATACCTTTTTTCAGCTGTCAATAACTGCCTCGCAAAGTGGAGGTTGGGTGCCTGAGACATCCAGGAGCTTCCACTATTGGCAGCCAGCTCCTAGATGGAGACCGCTCCCATGGCTGGCAAATCCAGGCAACCCAGCCATGAGCCTCCATGCAGAGGGAGAAAGCAGGCACCCGTCACACTGATAAAACAGTGGAAAGAAAGGGAGGGACAGGGGAGGGGAGACAGCCTCTAAGGAGTCCCCACACTCAGGAAAACGCTAACGCTCAGAAAACGCCGACTAAAATGCCAACAAAACTGCTACAACGCCCTATGGACCAAGAACACAAAGAATCCTGGCACATGGGCAGATCTAACAAACCGCTGACCGCGAAGGTAAAACTTCTGCTCCTAGTTGTTAACTTCGTTAAATTGCATTTATCTGCATTTAACAACTGCCTCGCAACGTGGAGGTTGGGTGCCAGAGACATCCAGGAGCTTCCATTATTGGCAGCCAGCTCCTAGATGGAGACCGCTCCCATGGCTGGCAAATCCAGGCAACCCAGCCATGAGCCCCCACTCCAAGCCAGAGGACCTCCGAGCAGGCTTGGCATTGCTTGGAGAAAAGGGGGGCTCATGACCAGGGACGCCAGAGCCCCAAAGAAAAATGCCCAAATCCGAAGGCACCCAGAAGACCAGCCCAAATGAAGGGTAGAGGAGCTCATACCTGCTAAGCAAGTTGTCCTGCAACAGAAAGGATGGTTTCCACTGGAGTACGCACATATAACAAGTAAGCTTCACTAGACCAACGCCCCATAGTCTTAATGAGATGGTCAGGAAGGCCCGTCATGGCAGCAGTAGTTGCAGCTCTAATTCTAAAACTATGGCCTGAGAACATTCCTGGGATACGTGCTGATTGTAGGGTAGTTGGAAGAAAGGAAGACAGCTGAGACCTGGAGAGAGGAGTGCCATTCTGGTAAATAAAGAGACCTCTGGTGCCTGGCCCACGGAGATGAAGGTAGTTTGTCAAGGAAACCACTGGACAGAGAGGGAAGGAACCACAACCCAGGAAAATAAAACAGCCCTTTCGGAAGGGGTCAGTCTTTGAACACTTGATAAAGACCCTGAAACTCTGAGGATTTGTGGAGGAATCTACTTGGACATCAGCCATTGTCAAGTGCAAAGTAGGATCAAAAGTTCCATTCACTGTAAATTCACCAGCTCTGAGGAATCCGAAGAAGCCAAGGCAGCAGGCAGCCCAAAGCATAACTTAAATTATTGGGATTAGTAAAATCCAATGACTGATGTAGCACTGACATAAGATCTGCTGTGACTGGCCGGCGCTGAGGCAGATTAGAACCCTGGTGTCATTTGATCCCCTGCAAGAGACGTTGGAGTTGAAGACAATTGGTGAGTGGGTCTGGGATGCCGTAGTCAATGTGTAAAGACCGGACTGCTGATAAGTAGACTTTAATGGAATGGAAGTATGGTGAAGCCGATCAGCCAAGTGGGCAGAGAAGCGCATCAAAGTTTGTTCATTAGCAGGTAGCAGCGGCTGATTCCAATTAGAGGGCGAGTCCTGGCTACAGAATTCTAAGAACCGGCATTGTGCCGAGCCATAATTATACTTGACGAGTGGATGGAGCCAAGCCATTAGCTAAGTAGAAATGGCATTTGTCTGTCAAATTACAGGAAGCTGAGCCAGCAGTGATGGTGGGATAGGGGTTGCTGCCGGTGCTGCATGTGGTGCGAGATGATGGAAACGCTGAAAGTCAAAATGGGATATTAAAAAGGTATCAGCAATGCAATTGTCTCTACCAGCCCTATGGGAGGCAGTAAAGGCAAAGGAATGACGAGCTGCACCGAGAGAAAGGTAATGAAGAAGAACCATCATGTTTGGATCCTTAGAGGTGGACGAACATAGCACGATGACCACTGCCATATTGTAAGAACAAAACTCCACACGTTTTGCAGCCCAACAGTGGCCCCATAAATGGAATGCAACAACCACAGGAAACAACTCCTTGTATGCATTCGACAAAGGCTTCTGACTAGAGGACCATTCACCAACAAACCACTCATTATCAAAAATGGCGCCATATCCCAGTGCACCTGCAGCATCTGAAGAGATGTGAAACTCTGCTAAGGGAGCACAGTGTGGGGATAGCAGGAAACTAAACCCATCCCAAGAATGGAAGAATTCACGCCACCAGGAGAGGTCTAAGAGGAAATCTTGGTTGAGCCTAATTGGATGGTCATCCCGTCCAAAAGCTGACAGCAAGTTAATCATACGCCGTAGAAAGGTGCGACCCTGGGGGATTACCTTTATACAAGCGTGTTGGAGATTGCAGATAAGAGATTCCAACTCTTTCCTTGTCCAATGCTGTTTTAGTGACCAGGATTCCAGAAGAGCGGCAATGTGATCAAACTTGTCCTGTGGATGGCGAGCCTGTAGCGTCATTGAGTCCAGCTCAATACCAAGTACCATCAAACAAGTGGAGGGTCCCTCAAATTAATCTGGTTGAAGAGGAATGCCCCACTCCAAAAACAATTGAAAACACGTATTGACATTATTCTGGCAAGCTGGAGAGTTAGGAGGGCCCAAAGTGTGAAAGCTGAGCGTAAGCCAAAAGGAAGCGCTAAATCAATGAAGTACTTCGCCCGCCACTTCATGATGATGATGATGATGAACTTTATTAATGTGTCGAGAATCTCTAGCACATACATTGTAGCACTAATAGGTGACACAAAAATAAAATAATCTAGGATAACAATGCTAAAAATAGTAAAAGCTAGGGAAACTAAAAAGAAATGTAAAACCTATTTACAAATAAAATTTTGCTTAATGACACAAGAGTCTATTACAAAGCATACAATCGCTGCAGCCATCATCAGTTATGACAGTCAGGTCTATTCTTCTGATTTTAGTCTTAAATCTGTGCAGACTATCTTCAGTACACAATTCTTTTGTATAAGTTTCAACCAGAGGAAAGGGCCAAAGTATCTTATCGAATGCTTTCCATATTTAGTCGTATTAAAACGAGGCACTTTGAAATCAGAGTTTCTTAAAGAATATCTCCTATGATCACAGTTTGCATTCACTATAAAAAGTTCTTGTATTTGACTTGGGAGTAGGTTCTTTTTTGCCTTGAACATGAGGACTGCAATTTCCTGAAGCCTTCTGTTGATCAGTGAAGGGAGTTCAGCCAGACTCAGCAGCTCGTCATAGGAGGCTGATTCATTGTTGAAAACTACTTTCAGGGCTCTCTCTTGTAATCTTTCAACTTTACGTTTGTCTGAGGCTCTGCAGAAGTGCCAGATAGTACTGAAGTACGTCAGGTGAGGCAAGATGGCAGCTTTGTAAAGTAGTAATTTACATGAGTGGGTATAAGCTTTCTTAGACGTCTTAAAACTCCTACCTGTTGGCTAGCCTTTTTACAAACGAAACTACAGCTGTAATATGCTCACTATAAAAATTAAGTTCAGAGTCCAGGAGTACACCGAACAATTTGATGCATGGATTTCAATTGTTCTACATGTATGTTAGTCCCATCTATATGCAGGTTTAGGAGTTTATACTGTGTCATGTCCTGCTACCTGGAGGGATGAGCACTGAAGAGAATCCATGAGTAGAGAGTGAAAGCTTTAACCCATGTTACTATCTTGGTGATCTCTTGGATTTGTTTTTTGGAGCAAGTTACAAGAGGTTTCCCATCCAGATAAGTTTGGGCAGTGCTCGACCTTAGTGTCTTGTAAATGTTGTTTCGATGTGTTCCTCGCAATGTTTCGATGGGGAAAACAGATAGTCCAATGCGAGGACTGAGGCGAGAAGACTAAAAAAAGCTGAGGTTGGGACTGGGCACTAAGGAACTCCCAGCCCACCATCTTTGTCTCGACCTCCCGTGTTATTATCATGAAGAGATTAGAGGCCTAGAAAAGGGATGAACTAGTAGCTTATTTGCTTTTTTTTTTCTTCCACAATACATACTTCGCTCTACTTCTATGTATTGAGCACGGTTCTATGTCACACTTACTTATACATACCGGTATATATACATACTACTATGACTATTGTTGGATTTCCAGCCTTGTTGATTCAAATACAATTTGTTATTAGGTGGTAGCCTATGAATCATCCTCCGATGATCTGATGTACGTCCTGTTCCTGAATGTTAAACGCCAGGGAACCCCCCGTGGCTAACTAATAACCTCACTGATTGCTCTATTGCCAGCAGGGTTGTCATGATGGTGAAAGTTGACACAAAAAATGTAAAATTTTTTTCAAGTGTATCGGCACTGTACATTTAATGTCTGACTCATATTTTACTTTATTAAATTGTGAGTTAGCCTGGTCAGTGTCTGTCACTCTTCTTTCATTGGCTCTCTGCCAGTGGTATATAATTACCAAGTTTCATGATGACATCAATGAAATTTAATTGTAAAAAGATATTGCAAATAATATTGCCATGCTGCAATCAGGAAGGACTACCACAGATTTACTCAGGACTAGTAGATTTTCAGTTCAAGTAGTCCAAGGACAAGCAATCTAAAAAGTTAAGGTCGAGCACTGATCCTGGACCAACCACAAACGGCCTATGAAGCGATGACGTGGCCCAAGGCACTACCGTGGAGGGGACTGAAGAACCCAACGAAAACGATGATGTTAAACGCTGGATGGAGGTGGACAGTGATCCGCTCGCGGCACCACACGCATCCAACAAAGATGGCGCCCCGACGATAGCCAGGGTGGACAATGCAGAATTACCTAACGTGCAACAAGTGGAGACAAAGGAAGACGTTACCCGTGGATGAACCTGATGGAAAGACAGCCATGGAGAACTGGCAATGGAAGTAGATGAAGTCATGCTTGAAACCAAGATTCCCGCCAAAAAGCGTGTTGTCAAGTCAGAAGACGTAGAGTGACTTTGCAAAGCCGCCAAAATCTGAGATAATGAATCTCCTAAAGCCTGTGAAAAGGCCTGAGTAAGATCCTGCTGTGACAGGGTGAAAGTACATGTAGGAGCCATGGTCACCGGAACTGCAGGAGTCAATAATGAGTTTGTACCCGAAGATGGAGCCGAAGATGAAGGTTGGTCAGAATCCAACATGGCGGCCACACTAATGTTTGTAGAATGCCCTGGAATACGAGTCATTTGAAAGGCCCAGCGGAAGAAACACTCGCAGAAAAACTTGTGATAAAAACAAGAAAACAACCTAGGTGTCCAAGGAGTCCCTACGCTCAGGAAAATACTAATGCTCAGAAAACGCTGACTATACCAGGGTATAGACGAAAATGAAAAGATGAGGTTGGCCTTCGGGCAAGCTGTTACTTGAGGCTACTAGCCCGAAGGTCTGAGGAGTTAGCCCGAAATTAAATTGTTTCTAAAGAATAATTAGATTTATTAATTATGCAAAATACAAGTAATGATACCAAGCATAGATATAAACTAATTCTTCGAAGCAGGTTTTTAGCCAGGATTTTGAAAGTGGGAGTCCAAATTTTATGTGGGCCTTCGGCCCACATAGCATGGCACCTGCGGCGCCATGCAGCGCCATGCTCCTAGGGGGATCATGCTCCCCCACAAAATTTTGAAAAATTGAAGCCTCTTAGACGTGATTTCCGCGATTCTGACTGCTGTAAACGTCTTTCAATTTACCTATTAAACCACTGTTTTTCTTTGATATTTTACTAAGCTATCCTTCCCTCAACTTACCTTGTTTAACATTGAATTATATTTGGGATCAGAACTCCAGTTGTTATGAAGAGTGATTGAAATTTGAAGTTGTCAAGCCATGATTTACACGAAAGAACAGATATGCATGGCTTTGTTGGTCGAACTGCATTCTGGTCTACAATCTTTAACTATTCACCTACTATTAGTATTCCTAAAGCAATATTACGATGATTGGACATGTTATTACACCAATGGCTATTTTGTTGTAATGCCCGCCAGATTTCGCTTGAACAGAGCAGAATACAATCAAGCGATTACAATAACATTTGCAGCCGTGAGATCGTCTTACTGAGTTGGAAGGCGCATGATCTTTGACTCATATCCTCATAAATAATCACCAATGTGCGTATTTATTTGTAGCAGCCGGCAAAGTAGCCTGGGGATGACTTGGTAAGTCAATATCAATGAACAGTGGCTTTGCCTGTGAAATCGCTTCACTCAACTTTGATTCAATTGATCAAAACAGAAAGGAAACTCGCTAAAAAAGTGTTAATATAGAAGAAAAATACGACAGCAATACTAAAACAACCCTTGAGAGCAAAAAGAAATGTAAGTTTTATTAATTTATAGACACTGTTTTGTTACATTAAGCACAGAAGCTCGTAAATGGCCGCCCAAAACAGGTCGTCGAAAATCTCCCATTTCTGAGAACTGGCCGTCCTTTGGACGGCTGGATGGCCGCCTGGCTAAAAGCCTGCTTCGAAGTATTTTGATTCTTGAATGTGATTTTTGTTTTAACTTCAATCTCAAATTAAACAATTTTATTAATGTAACAGAAATGACCAGTTTTTACACCTGGCCACTAAAAGTTGCAGTTACAACTTACATCAAGATTTAATTTTGTGGACGAGAATTCCAAATACAGTCATGTGATCTAATCTTGTGATGCAAAACATGATCAATTGATATCGCTTAAGGCTTAACCTTTCAATAGTTTGCCCAGTGTATTAACCATAAAACAGTTGAACAGTGAGCTATAGGAAATATTTCAGTTCCTTGTTTGTACTGCTAACATGTAGGAGGTTCTCGGAATGAACATCATCTACAAATTTGCTGAAAGTTTGGGAATGCCTATAGTCAATTTGAATTCAATATCTACCGAATGCGTCTCTTTGTCGTCTGCCCGATTGCAATTTGCACATAATCAATGCAGTTAACGCACATGTATGAAAATTGTTTCGCTTTGTAAGACCAGAAAGTTTTTATAAATCACAATTGACTGTTTCAGAGTAACATTTTATTCAAACATAGGTGAAATAGTAAAGGAAAAATAACCTCTCAATTCGAATGGGTTCGTTCAGATTTGGATTTTTTCAACAAAACGCACCTAAATTTCCGAGAAAATCCACTGCACCATGACTTGGCTGGAATTTAATTTGGGATTTGCTCTGACGAAGGGCTAACGCTCAAAATGTCAGCTTTTAGAATCTCTGTACAGTGGCCAATTTAAATTATCAACTCCGTTGATAAAACCATACTTTTGTATACACTGTACTATGTAACTTTCATTACCGACGCAGAACCACTGTGACAGTTTCTTTACAAACTACCCCCTTCATGGAATGTCTCGCACTGCATGCTGTCAGTCGGAAAAAATTGTCATTTCAAAAAATATACTTAAAAGTAAAGTAACCGTATTTAACGTCGTAACAGTAATTCGTCGTAACAGTAATTCAACTGACAAACCTGAGGTCGACGGTGCGCTCATTTTACGGCCCCCTCTCCATCAGTGCTCCGTTTTACAGGTATTTAAAGCTACTTAGCTCCACAGAAAGGAAAAAAGTCGAAACAAGGATGCGAGATCCAGGAATCGAACTCAGGACCTCTTGCACCAAGGCCGCGCACTTACCGACTGTGGCATAATTGCTCCGTACGATACTTCGGTTGCTTATGTAAGCAGAAAAAGTCATGACATTATTTACAGACACAACTAAAATGCGGCGCAAAACGTGGTCACGCTACAATAATTTGGCCTCATAACGTTATCATTTTCTCTCAGGAGCTTTCTGCTACACACTTTTTGGTATAAAAGCTCAATTAATCATCAGAAAAGAGGAACCAATGGTGCTTGCCCATCGGGCAAGCTACGATAAGAAAACGCTAGCCCAACAAGTCATTCCACTAGCCCCGGGCTATCGGACAGCACTTTCGTTGCGCTCTGCTACACATGTGTAAAAACGCCAACAAAACTGCTACAACGCCCTATGACCAAGAACACGAAGAATCCTGGCGCATGCGCAGATCTAACAAACCGCTGACCGTGAAGGTATTTAAAACTTGTGCTCCTAGTTGTTAACTCTGTTGAATTGCATTTAACCAGAAACCCATAAGGGTTGAAACGTGTAACGGCCCCTTGTGTGCTTGGAAACAAGCTTCTGAATATTCGATTTGCTAAGTACCATATTTGGAACAACAAGAGCGAGGGGTTTCCAAATATGGTACTTAGCAATGAAACATTCAACCAATCAGTTCGCACTGAATATTCGGAAGCTGTGAACGCGCGTTACACGTTTCAACCCTTATGGGTTTCTGATTTAACTGCATTAATTGTAAATTTTACCTCTGCAATTGCTGTATGAAAAAATGTCTGCACAGCTTAAAGCAGCAAATAAGACAGCAAAAAACAGTTCCACAAGGTACTTGTACATCATGCTACCTGTGGACTCAAAGCATTAGATCAACAAAATGAGATTTGCTTTCAGTGGGTTAAAATAAAGGTATACTCAGTGTGATAACTGAAAAGAGATTCAAGACTGAGCTGACTGATGTGTCAGTGATTAATAAAAACGATGTGTTTAAAAGTCTAAAAATGTTTCGAAGATTTTAAATACATGTATAATAATATTACGTTCCGTGGTTCTAAGCTTTACCTTACAAAAATCCTGTGTCCTTTTTATCCCTGTATTTGGCAAATATTACTTCCTGTTTTGTGGTTTCTTACAGGCCACTGTAATGATATTATTATAATCCTCTCTAAACCATAAATAGAAACGTTTTTAATATCTTGTCAAAGAAATTTCAGTTTTGAGTTTAAATTTACAGTCTGATACATTGTACAGCTTCTTTCAATGCAACTGAAAGCACTGTCAATCTTTACAGGAACTTTTTCCTTTCCTTTCAGAAACAGCAATATCTTGAATAGATTCTACACTTTCTAAAACTTCTTACTGGTAAACCCCTCTATTCCAAAACTATGCCCTCTTTAAAGATTTTCCGCATAACTTTGGGCTCCTGAGCACCAAGTAGTCAAGTGTAACTACATGTATTTTTAAATGATTCCCATGCACAGTTCCTCTCTCGCTCTCTCTCCGCTGTGCTTTATAGAAAGCAACAGTTTAATACTTTACATAATTGCTGCCGCAGCGAGTGAGCTTGAAGCGAACGAGCGAGGCAGCTCTCTAATCAGCAGAAGATTACATTATAGGGGCTTGCAATCACTTTTTCTTACCAAATGCAAGGAATTGTGGTTATGCGCAAATGGGAGATTTAGGATGCGCAGGATGCGCAGGGAACCATGTGCTTGCTTGTCTTAGCGAAGGAAGGAGAAGGTTAGTTGTTCTATGTGTAACTTGCTCCTTTTTTGGTCTTTTTGCTTTAATTCTTCATATCTTTAATAACTTTACTTATGTAAAAGTTACCTTTGCTTTATTTCAGGGTCAAATTGCTGCTTGCAATACTTGTATTAAGTTCGAGGTAAGATTTTTTAACTTGCATCTCCAAGCACGCATTATACTGCACGCTTCACCGAAGTGAGTTCTTCGGTGCCTTCTTCGGCATATGAATTGCTCCTTTCTTTCGCGTGTTGTTGCTTTTTACGCTTCTGTTACGAAAATACCGTTTGGTAATAAAACAAATATGTCTAATTGTAATTTATATTCAATTATATTCCGGCACAGTTCCTATCAACAGGGATATCAACTTTGAAAAGGTTTTTGGCTACACGGTTTTCAAAAAACGCCATCGCAATCCCCTTAAATCTTCTTCAGTTTGGCCCATCCTTGGTTCCTTTTTTATTTAATGAGCTATTTAAGTTATCCTTTGATGTTTTAATTAATTTGGTGGCCAGTTCTCATTTGCTGACTGAAGATCTTGAAACTTGTTACAAACTTCACTCTTGCTTTAGCTTGCATATAGCATTTAATTCACTGAAAGTACATGTAGTTTTTTGGTTATTTTTGCAAGGGAAATGATTGTTTCATTTTATCTTTTTTTCAGATTCCCATTGACAGATTTCCAAAGTGATAATTTTGTCTATGTTATACTTACAACAAAATGATGCTGTTAGGATGTATTCAATTTCAATTCAGTTTTATTTGACTTACACAAAATATCATATCTACAACAAAACAATTTGCTGTTAGGATGTATTCAATTTCAATTTAATTTTATTTAACTTACACAAAATATTATGTAGTCTACATAAAGTTAGATTCATAAATTTAAAAACGTTTCGTAAAAAAAATTAACTGCTTAACAGAGTACATGATGTCCCTGCAATGTCAAATTCAGAATGATAGTATATAGCTGATTTTACAACATATTTTATAGTTGCTGTGAAACACACATTTGATTTTTATAGTCTGTTGCTCTTGAACATGTAAAGTTTGTGATGAAAAAAATAACAGTTTAGCTGGGGACATCATGTTACTGAAATGTCAAATTCATATGTACACGTAGAATGTGGTTGATTTTACCACTTTGTTTAGTTGCTGCTGAAGAAAAATCTGATTTTAACAGTATATAATTATTTCAACTACCAAAAGGTCGTAAAAACGTGAGTATGTCATAAAAAAATTAACTGTAGTGTTTCACAGAGTATAATGTGACTATAATGTCAAATTCATAATAGTTTCGAGTTGATTTTACAACATTGCAAGTTGCTATTCGAGAGACAACTGATTTTCAAAACCATAATGTTGATGTGACAGAGTTCAGAGTACTTAACAAAATGTTATTTTATATATCATTTTATTAAACAGTTTTTTCGGAATGTCTATTGCTCAATGTTGATGTTTTGCCACCGTTCATTTTTTCAGGAAAACAGGTTTTTACAGGTTACAATATAGCCCCCTCTATGTACCGAAACACATCATGAAGTTCTGCTCAAAGATCCTTTTCCAATTGCCATTAAAAGTATTTATTTATTACTTTCGTCTTTTTTTGAGGACGGGGGAGGCAACATCAAATATTAATGAAGGCTGAAATAACCAAAAATTTCTAAACAAAAAATGCCACATGCACGCAATATCTATTCAAACCTAGCTAGAAAACCCCCGACCTAAAACAGTTTTACTTGATTTCCTATCATAACAATACCATTATGTCTTGTGCAAAACAATAATTCTTCACAGTTCAGTTCATAGGGTATCAATTACCATACTCAATATCGTCCTCCCTTTTGGCAGCATTTTTACCATTTAGGTATACTAGTTTTAGCCTGTAAATTCTCTCACAGCAACAATGGAATTCAGCTCACAGTTTTGAATGATTGTACAAACACTGAGTGGAAGTTTCCTTACACAAAATGAAACCTTTTTCACAAGGTGACCCTTCTGATAACATTTATTATACACATATCAAGGAAAGAAAACTTTATTTTTTAATACTGTCTACAGATACATTGGATCAAACACTTTTCAAATGAATATTGGGAATGTTTACACTGAAATGCAGAATCAATTATAATCACTAATCAATGTTGGATTGTTAAAAAATCAGTTCCTCTCAGCCGTCAAATTACAAATAAAATATGAAAAGCTTTTCTCAAATTAAGGTTAATGTTATTACCTGGCTACCTCCAGTGGTTTAACCATGAACAGCCCTGTTTTAGTTTAGAAAAAAACAGCATTAAATTTCGCTTTTAATACTCTTTAGTATTCGTTTTATTGCATTTTCTGCCTAAGTTATGGTTTTAATCACGTCTCATCATGTGCTGCAGATTAAAGAACGGTGGAACTTGTCGATTCTTGAAAATATCACACGAAGAAGTCGTTGAGATCTACTTCAAAGAACAGTAGTGAACATTTTTAAAATTTGACAACTTCGATGAAATTTACATCCTACAATCCTAACAAACACAAACAAAACTAATTGTGTGTAAACAAAGACATTTTGTCTTTGCATGCTGCAGTAGTAGTTATCTTTATATCTTAAACCTATCAAAAGGAACCCATTCCCTTGCACATACAGTATAAACAAAGTTATAACAGACTTCATGCCCTGAATGGAAGCAATAATTGAACATTATTCTTTTTACAAAAAGACGCGAGTCATTCGCGCGACTTCCATGCGTCGAGAAACAAATATATTCTTCTCGGTTGATTGGAACCACAGTAGCAGCCTCTACCAGAAATTAAACATGGAACAGTATTTTAATATCATTCTAAGATTAAATGGAATGGTTTCTTTCTGCCAATCCTTTTTCCATCTCGATATTTCACTTGAAAATCTTAATCTTCTACCCTTTGGACTTGACAGACGATTACATCACAAATCCTTACGTTACGTACGTCCTTAATTAAATCTTGCACTGCGTTTCAAGTAAATTCCAGTTAAAGACTAAATGCATTTATCGCACAGTGCGTGGAGGATACTCATAAATGCAAGTGATAAAGGGAAATACGTATGATATCCACAACCTTGATTTTAATATCAAATTCAACAAAGGACGATTCCTTCCATTCACGGACTGCATTATTAATTGCCCCGTACGAGTCACAACATAATTCCTGTTTAATAGAAAGGCGTTGCTACATAATTCCATTAAATTCTGTTTTTATCCCTCCGTTAAAATGAAAAATTACCACATAATATGCTTCATACAACTTTTCTTAACCGTAGTTGTCGATTGCTATATTCAAGTCGTAACAAACTAACTTATTTATCTGATGGACTTCTGGACTTTTCACTTCGTTCCATGAAATGCAGGACTTCCCTTCTAGATATTCCGCCCAGAAAAACCCATTACCAGCTTTGTTGCTCAAACTGTTCACGAACCGAAGTATTCCGTTAAATTTGACAGATAGCTTTTATAGATGGTTATCGCGCGGCGGGACAGTTGTCTGACGTACAGATAAGTGTAGATTCGACCGAACGAAAAACAACGACCTATGGACAAATATTCTATTACCGAAAAAATTTACACCATTGCTTTCCAATAATACCTCTGCATACGCTGGCACCAGCAAAGTAATTTGTAAAATTCTTGGGTGCTTTAATAAACTGTCGAATGAAAACACGGTAGGAAAATAACGAACCTCCCTCTATTGGGCACTTAGAAAAGAAGAAGCAATAACACTACACTACAAATATTCCAGCTGCACCTTTCGTTAAAATTCTGCACTCAAAGCACAAGAATCTACTAATAACACATGAATATTGTTGTATCGTCAAAATTCTCACCTTCGAAAGTTCTTCAGAGTATTTTTAAATTCAAAACTTCTTCTTCGTCACACACAATATCCATACGTGACGTAGGCTTATATTATTTCCAAGCTGAGCACAAGTCAGGACGCTCTACAAGTAAAGCTAAGCACACGTATCAAAGACCTGAATTGTCCGCATCGACCTCCAATACTCATTGACTGATACAACGACGTAAAAAGTACACCAAAACATGGAATCCCGGAAAACCGTCACAAGCTCATTAAGATATGGAACAAAAGAAAGGTCACGTGTTCCAAAGAGGCGTGTTATTGTTGAATAGGCCATTTGCACTAAGAGGTCATGTGACATAGTTTTCATGAAAATGAAAGCTATATGATTTTGCCTTCGAAAAACGATTAGTGGGTCATATCTTAAAGACAATAATAGTGATTTGGTTTTTCAAACCCGCACCATTTTCTTAAAATGAGTAAGTTCCTCGCTGGTCACGTGACCGAAATGTGATTTTTAAAATTATGAATTACTTCTTTCTGAACACAAGCTTTGCACTTAAACTTCAAGGAGGATGTTGAAAAAATTATGTGCTAACGTTTACAGCACATCTGAGCGTAACTATTAAACGTTTAACAAGATATAAGCAAAAAGTAGTTTTGGCCGCCATATTGGAGGGCAAGAGTATGCCCTCCAACATGGCGGCCAATACAAATCATACTGCTTTGTTGAAAAATCAAAGTGCCATAAAATATCTTCCTTAAATGCGTTTCCTCTCAAATTTCGGGTGTAAGCTAATTTTTATGTGCTCTGTCAATTTTTTGCATCAGCAAGATTCCAACTCATTGTTTAAAGGAAGCAATGGTCACGTGACCTCTTAGTGCAAGTGGCCTATTGATACTATTCCAGGTTGACAATGGCATAAAAATAGATAGGATTTTCAGCTGAAAACCTGTTGGAAATGAGTTAATTAATTCTGATAGCGAAGTTTTTTGCTAGAGCATAAAATCTCCGAAAATAACTTTAGAAAAGAAACAATTTTAATTTTTGAGCCGGACTTACGCAGTAAGCGGAATAAGTGGCAAAACCCATAAACCTTTAATACTTCTGCCGATTGTTATTCTTCATTTGCGCCGTTTTTCACTTTCCGATAAGAGTTTTCCTTTTAAACTATTGTGCCTGTTACTTCTTTGTATGTTTAAGCGTGGTAAAGGGTTACGATATTTCGCTTGGATTTCACATGACGTCACGGCCGCCATGTTGGTGTCCCCAAACAATGAAATGGCGGCCATGTTGGTGTCGCAATCCGATCCTCCGGGAATTGAAAGTATGCCAACCTCGTCCCCAGGGCCTTCTCCTCTGCGATTTTCGCCATTTTGAAAATCGCAGAGGAGAAGGCCCTGGGGACGAGGTTGGAAAGTATGCTAACGTCTTCTTTTGTTTTCGTTGAAAAACATGGCTGTTGATCACGTGAGTGAAAACCAACAATAGTGACATGCCTTATGGCATGGGGCGCACGCTTACTCCTCGGCCCCTCCCCCATCGCGTTCTCATTTGACTTCGGACCTGGTTTTCCCGCGGCCATAATTCAAAACAACCACTCGAAAGTTAACGAGGCCTTTCCAAGCGTTCTTGGCGACAAGCGACATCGCTCCAGAACTGCAAAAAATGTAGCGACAATCTTGTTCCAGACCACCGACAGCCGACAGAACCTGACGGAAAAAAAGCGACAATTTGCGACAGCGACAATCCATTTTTAACTTCGACAAAGCGACATCTTTTCACTTTGTTATTTCGACAGCAACATGACCGACCAGGCCAGCATGACTCTAAATCTTCTCTTCTGTTGGTGTTGCTACAAATATATTTCTTGTGCAAATTAAAATATATTAAACAAACCATCATTCAACACTTGACGTACTTGTTATGCAGTGAGCGTCTTATGTCTCTTATTTCCTTTTTTGGTACAAAGGTCGACACGTAGTCACGTCAGTCATGATTCTCCAACTCGGTGACTTTTATCGCGTCTGTGCGGCTTTTCTGGCGCTTGCTAACGTGGAGTACGTGAAATGGAAAAACATTTAAAAAATCGCACAGAAGTCACAGCATTCTCAAAAAAAGCAAAAAGAAGGACAAAAAAAGCCACGAGGGGAAAGAAAGCCTAAGGAAAGGTAAGTTGTCTGACACTGTTTACCAGTAATTACGGACTAATAATTAACATGATTAATAAAGAGGGTTTTGACGGCCTTCGCTTGCATTTAAAAGTGTCCAGTAATGGCAGCAATTAATAATTCATGATGCGAGGGCTTAATTGTTGCTTGATTTTTACGTTATGATGACCGTATAAACACTTCCGTAGCTCGTTTTCACACCATTCTCAAAAAGAGCAAAAAGAAGGACAAAAAGAGCTGCAAGGGTAAAGAAAGGAAAGGTAAGTTATCTGACAATACTGACTAACAATTACAGAGAGGGTTTTGATGGTCTTCCTTGCGTTTAAGCTTAAGCAGTGTCTAGCAATGGCAGCAATTAATAATTAATATTGCGAGGGCTTAACCGTATAAACACTTCAGTAGCTCGTATCCGCTTATAGCCCCTCTCCACCCCCTACACCTATTCCCCCCCAAAGTTATAAGTCCACCCAAAACTACTTACGATTGTGTAAGCCAGGGTTTAATGAGCCCAGAATTCTGATCAATTCTGGCGGGCGGGCCTTAAAAGGTGGGGAATAAACTGTTTTCTCTTTTGCATAGTGGAAGCGTTATGTGCAATGATTGTAACCAGTCAGCAAACTCTGCCGGCACAGTAATAACGTCCAAACTGTCAGCCATTTTATTTTCGTGTGGGGTCAGAGACCGAGAAGAGAATGAGCGCCAAATGTCGCGGCAGAAACTGTTCTACAAACTAATTTTAGTAGAATTCTACTAGTATACTAATGCAAATGCTGTGATCTGACTGGCTGAGCCATTGAACACCATCAGCCATTAGTATGCAGTGGCTGGAGGGTTGGCGGGAGGTCATCTTGGAAATAACGACGTTTTTTTCCTTTAAACATGGCAGCTGTGAAAAACAGTTCTGTATGCGGTTAGCCTTTTCATCTTCAACTTCCTCATCCCATTCGTAACCTCGATTCCAGAATTCTTGAAGCATAATTTTTGCTTGTACGATGAAGGAACTGACCAGACCTAGTGGATCAAAGACTGTCGCGACCTTCTTTAAAACGTTCCTTTTAGTAATTGGATAGCCCGACCAGACCGGTGTTGCAGGTATTACTAATTCATCTTCAGTGCTGTTCCACTGCAGTCCAAGTGTCGTGGTGACTGTATCGCTATTGTCCCTGATGTTCACTTCCGTGGCACGGTCTTCTTCTGGTATGATTGCCATCACTTCATCTGCATTCGAAACCCACTTCCTTGCGTGCATGCCTGCTTTCGCCCACAATTCACTTAGTTAATGATACAGTTCAATCCCTTTCGTTTCTCCTTCAACACTGTCCAGTGAATCATCCATGTAGGTAGACTGAAGCACAGTTTTGGCAGCTAATAGGTACTCGGTTCGGTAACGCCTAGCGTTTTCCTGTGCAACGAAATGGGCTTCCATGGGGGCCGAGTTCTTTCCAAAAACGACTCTGCAGAACTCATAAACTTCCCATCTCGCCATAGGAATCGGAACAGCGGTCGGTCCGTGGACTCAATCTATATCTGGAGATCAGGAACCCATGACCCGGAGCCTACAACTCTACTGTGTTCGTGTAACAGCGTTTTCACAGACCGATTTATTTTTAGATTGAATTTCCCGCGAATGAGACTCCCACAGGAGCCCGATGACCAATTACAAGAAATTAAGCTGACGTCATAGGGTCACCGAACCGGAACTGCCCTTGTTTTTTGACCTAATTCGCGGGAAGGGCTAGTCTAAATATAAAACCTACTTGTGAAAACGCCGTTTCACAGACGCTGTATGGAAGTTGTACGCTGCAGATGGGCTCCTGTGGAGATACATCTCCTGGATGATGTCACAAACAAGGGCAACTGGGTTGCGGCGGAAACAGAGCAAAACATCAAATAACTCTCTCTGCAGTTTTGGCCCAGCAGGATCACATTTTGCAGAACAGTCAAATACAATCCTTACTCAGTCGTGGTGGACTTGCTCAGTTTAACAATCGGAAAGTGCGGCAAGTACCAAACTTCAGGGGGTGGCGCTTCAATCTCAGGAACTTTGTGTCAATAACCTTCTGATACTCCTTCTCGACAAATCCTTTTTTCTTCAGGTTCCTCTCAGTGCTGCGAAGGCGGGATTCTGCTACTTTGTTTGGTAAACAAGGCTCCCTTCTTTTCAAGGTACTGCACCTTTAGTGGTTTTAGACCATGATTGGCGAAAACAGCGCCTGGCGAATTTTCAGAATTTTCTTCTTCGGCTTTTCCACCTTGAACACTTTGACCGCTTTGTAAAGAAGGTGAAGGTAACACTGAATTGAGTTGTCCGGCGTCCGAAACGTTTGGGGCACTTGAATAAGTAAGTTGATTTTCATGTGAAGCGCTCGCGGCCTGGGCAGAAACCGTTGAACATGTAATTTTACGCCCGCGAGGGCTTTCTCGATGGTGGCTTAAATTTCTGATTCGAGGGATTGTGCTTCCTTCATCGCTGCCTGTTGATTCTTTACATCCCCATTTTCCAAATAAGCTATACATATTTCGTCCAAAATTTCAAGTACGCCTTCCAGAACCGACCAGAGCCAGCAGAGCTGATCAATTTCTTTTTCAATGAGGTGAACATCCTTCGGCGCGATGCATAACTTCTCCATGCGGTGACGAATTTTTGTCAGTTCGATCATACGCAGTCGCTTCTCTCGTTTCATCTTCAAAAGCGCCGTTTCTTTTTCCAATTTCTGTTAGTCGTGGCTTTTCTCGGTTTCTTCGTGTCCCAAAACATGCTCTACGCTAGCGCTGTCGTTTTCGGTCATCTTGAAGAAACAACAGCGACAAAAAGTTCCCTCGTTCCCTGCTAGCAGAGTTGTCTTTTCTTTTGCGTTCGCTGGGTTGACGAGTACGGGAGGAGAGACCCCTGCCATTGGTCGAAACTCGCTCTGATCCAACCCCCGTCCACAACCTCGGACGGCACTCTTCAAACTGCATGCCCCATGATATGTTTGCTGACTGTGACTTGAGCCCACTGTGTCCCTCGCATATCAAGGATCCTTTTCAATAATTCTGCTGTTGTTAAGTGAGCCCACACAACATGAAGTATGACGTAAGCATTCGGTCGCTAAGTAACCGCCGTGCATGCTCAACACATTGAATTTCGACCCATGGCAGTCTACTCGTCAACCCAGCGAACGAAAAGAGACCTCTGCTAGCAGGGAACTTCCCTCGGTGAACTACGGTAAATAATCCAACAATTTTCCTGAAGTGCACATACATGTACATGCAAACGGTAAATAACCTGTATCCCGTCGTGGTCGCCAAAAAATGTAACGGAGATAAACCACGGTTAGAAACGTACTTTTCTAAACGGTTTTATAATTCAAGGAAATTCTTACCGCTTTTTCCAAAAAAAAAACTAAATAAAAAAAATCACCAAAAATGCTCACCGCGTTCTTCATTAAAACTGTCAATCAAAAATCTGAGTTATTATTGGTTTTCCAAAATAGAAACGATTACGTCATGCAATTGTCATTTGTGCAACAGCATTTAAATAAATTTCAGTCTCAAAGTTCAGGATCTTAAAACCCTTTTCGGAAGAACCTTGACCGTTAATAATGAAGCACAAAAGAGACAACAACCTTTCTTTCAAATAAATCTTCACTGTCATATTTCCAATTTTTCTTTCACCTGAAGACTGTGCAGAGTTCAGTTCAAAACAAATGTAAATTGCCAGACAACTGAGATGCGACTTCAGTAAACAATATGTGATGCATTCAAGGCGTTCGATTCCTTTTAAACCCATTTGCCATTTGGTTTCAGTCTTGTACATAACACCACAGTTAGCCAAATAACATTAGAAACAAAGCTCACTTGATGATATCCGACGGCGAAAGAAGCAATTGTTATCGAAGACACATTACTCGTCGCTTTGAAGATTTTTCACTGCCTGTCTTGTTTATCCAATTGACTTTCCATTATTGAGCTCCATTAGGGTATATTTTGTTTAAAGATCCACTAAAACGCCATTCGCGTTACAATGACTTTCGACGCCATTGCAGGTTAAGTTACTAATAAATATTCTACTGTGTCCACCGGATAAAATCTACCCATTTCCACTACCCCCTGAAACCGACCAAAGATACGCCCAGAAGACTCTACGCACAAAGACACTACTTAGCAGGGGAGGGATAGGGAAGACTTTTCCCGACACGGAAACGAAAAATACTGAGAAATTAGACGCGCCATGAGCATACACTGGGTTGCCTGTGATACGTGTTACTCAAAAACAGAAGGGACTGAGTGGGGTGGTATAGAACTGCAGCGTTCCAGGCAATTTTATCAAGTCGGGGGTCATTAAGACCATTTGCGGGGTCACCCAGAAGTTGTACCAGCAGAGGCCCTTTGGCTCACACGTTCATACGACGAAACAGATGCCGGTGTTGTGGTCTGTCTTCTGTTGTGTATCATGGTTGGGAGGGTAAAAAAGGGGCCACAGCAATTGGCGCAAGCTGTTGTGGTGCTCTGCCAGCTTGACTGACAAAGTTAATAAAATAAAGTAAAATAAAATAAAACCTGGCTACCAGCCTATTAATCATTTGTCAGAAAGAAAAAAATTGTCATCTTTAGAAAAAATAGGCACGCATTGCGTACATGTGGTAGTGCACTAACACAGCGCTTTACTCCATATTGTCAACTGAGCTGCTTTTTGTCTTCAAGGAGATTCAAGTTGTCTTTGCGCAATATGTAGCTCTAACAGTTCACGATATTGTTTCGTCGGTGTTCTATGTCATTGTAGTGCATGGTAGAAGTCTTAAGTAAATAGCACCCCTGAGAAGACATGTGGTTACTAGCAAAGTATTAAGCCCAGAAAGATTGAAGAAAATTAAAGGGAATCGAGAAACATTGGCTTCTAGGCTGACATGTTGATCATTTTCAAGTTCATTCACAACTTCTTTTCACCACAAGTTTAAGCGTGCACTCTGAGCGTCTGACAGCTTTGTAATACAAAAGTTCACTTAAGTTAATAGTTAGCTGTCCGGCAGGATTAGTATCTGGATGCGTGACCTAAAAAATATACCACTTTGTAACAGAAGCATAGAACGGAAAATTCTATTTTAACGCTCAAAATTGCGAACGAAGCAAGGTACAGATTTTGTTAGCTTGCTTTATGCAAAGCAAAGATTGGTCAGGACGGTCGATCGAGAATAAAATATTTTGCCATCAGGAACAAAATTTACGACATGAAAACAACATTAATTTTGAAACGCGAATAAAAAACGTTACAGCCCTGTGTACAGCTCCGTATAGCTGTGTATAGCCCTGTGTAGCTGTGTATAACCCTGTATAGCTCTGTATAGCTCTGTATAGTTGTATACAGCTCTGTAAAGCTGTGTATAGCCCTGCATAGCTCTGTTAGCTGTGTATAGCTGTGTATAAGCCTGTATACCTGTGTATAGCCCTGTATAGCTGTTTATAGCCCTGTATAGCTGTGTATAGAACTGCGTAGCTGTGTATAGCTCTGAATAGCTGTGTAGAGCTCTGTATAGCCCTGCATAGGTCTGGTAGCTATGTATAGCCCTGTATAGCTGTGTATAGCCCTGCATAGCTGTGTATAGCCATGTATAGCTCTGTATAGCTGTGTATTGCTCTGTATAGCTGCGTATAGCTCTGTACATGTAAAGCACTGTATGTGTGTGTACACTGAGCTGTGTATAGCCCTGTACAGCTGTGTATGTTCTGTATTGTGCTGTATAGCCCTGTATAGCTTTGTATAGCCCTCTACAGCTGTGTATGGAGGGGAACAAATACCGAAATACCGTGCCGAAAATCGACGAAATACCGATACGGCATTTAGATCACTTTACAATTGGTCAGGCTTACTTTAAGTTGCATCCATGTAGCGTGTTTATTTATCGCAAGCACGTATAAAAATGTCCCTGTATTTTGATGATTTTGGTAGTTCGACAGTGAAGTTATTCACAACTTGTTTGCTATTTTTCACGAAAGGAAAACTGCATTCGTTCAACCTTCTGGTAGGTGAATGCAAAACAAAAAGCCTGGAGTGAAGTGTGAGGTCTTATATTGAATAAAAATCCTCTTACAATGTACCTTAAACCGGTTCCTAGTTTTCCGTTATGTTTCAGTACAATAAACTATTATTGAAACGAATAACTCTTCCAAATCGAGATCTTGCACCAAGGAAGAAGTTTGCTGAGCTTCCGATTTCCTCTTGAAGCCGATTGGCGCACTTTCGTCGGCAGTTTCCTCAATTTCCTCGTCACCACTGCCTTGACGACCTTGAGGATTTTCCAAGGATGACACAACAAAAGCAACCGAAAAATCGTAAATTACGTAAATTCGTGTCAAAACTGTCTTCTTTTTTGTGAAACGTGAAAGGCCGAATTTATTTCCCGTGAATTGTGGAAGGACCAATTTATTTTCCGTTACCCCCCCCCCCCCCCCCTTTACGACCTTAACTGGCCACCCGGCCCTCCGGAAAGTCAGCGCACGCAAAACCATCATGGATATTTTAAACCCATTTTTAGCTTGATATTGAGTGTTATACAGGAAGTCGCCCCAACAGCTATAAACTCCCATATATTTTACCTTGCGTGCCCGAAAACAAAAAAAACCTCCCACGCGCTCGGTTAGAACGAGTTTTCATAATTAAATGTGGGACTATTCTGAGACTTCTGAGGGACTGTGCAATAATTATCAGGAGGGGGGGGGGGCCCTAAAACCAGAGGGGGGGGCCTTAAGTTAAAATAATGGAAAGGAGGGGGGGGGCTCTACATTAGATTTCTCAAGTAAGTTGAGGGGGGGTCTTAATTAAATTTCACAAATTCGATAATGAATAAATAAACATTTTCCAAATAGACAGATGCTACGCCTTTGACTATCCATAATGTCTAAATATTGCATCAACATAAACACATGCTTTAACTTATTTAGAATGTCAACATATGATAGATTGAAACAATCGCTCATGCACAGAAGTCACAAACCACGTTGTGAGCTTTGCTAATAAAACATTTGGCATTTAAGAGGTCCCGCAGACATGCCAGGTCTGTTCTTGATTTAAACAGCGAGAGGGTTTCTAGGTCTACAGTTTCTAGCTGAGGAATGCCACATACTTTTGTTTCATAGTCATCAATGGGTTCACCTCCCAAAGACCGAAAAATTATACAGGTTCGGGTCCTACGGCTTTCTGAGGCAGCAATCCTCTTCTTCTCCCTTTTTTTCTTCTGTTCCTTCTTTTTTCTTGATTTAGATGCTTTAGATTTGGCACCAATAGGAAATGTCGCTTTATATTTAGCCATCACCCTATCCAGGTCTTCTACAAGATGCAGAACGTTTAAACCGACTTGAGACTTTATTGAATGACGTTGTTCAGCATTAAAATTGTGTAAACAGCTGAGGCCAGTCTTCAGTGTTTTTCTAACTTGGTTACGACAGCATTAAGCTTGTCCTGGATATCATTTGCCTCTTGTTTGCAACGTCTGATGTTGCTGTCATCACGGGGAGCTGGCTTGTAATCCTCTCGGAGAAACCTTCCTGCACAAGCAGGGTTGTCGGATAAAAGATAGTGGTATCTGTTCTCAAGTTTTTCAATATCTAAAAGTA
>NC_090870.1:23556611-23616611 GCF_036669935.1 Montipora foliosa | reverse complement strand
CCACTTTGTTGCATGTTGTTGGATGTTGTTGAACGAAGTTTGATTTCCATCAAACATCGTCTTCAACATTTCTTTTGTTCTAAGGTGTGAACAACAGTGTTGCATTCGTTTGGCATCCATCGCATTCAACAGTGTTGCACGCGTGCGTTGCCACTAAGGTGACGCTGCGGCTATCGGTATTCATGGTAATGGTTTATTCGCTGCACCTGTTTCGCGCGTTGCCACGTTAAGCTACAAAATGGTGAACGAGCAAAGTCTTGAATGTCTGAGCGACGAAAGCTTGATCAATCTCTCTTCGAACAGATAGCCCTTCATGTGTTCAAAGCTCTAAGGGGCAAGGCGCTAATGTATCTGCAGGATCTTTTGCAAGTCAAGACCCTGGGACGCTACTCCACTGGGTCTTCTTTAGGTTCCTGAACCTCCTGGCACCTGGTGCAAGACCTTTGGAGACCACGCATTTGTTGTTGCAGTTCCCAGATTCTGGAACAGCCTTTCTCCTCCTGTCAGAGAGAGTGACTCTGCTGTTAATTTTAAAAGAAGCTTTAAAGTATTCTGGGTATATTTGGTTCCAGACCCTTGAGTCCGAAATGCTGGATGCAACAGGGCGTATACAAAACATTGACCCCAGGTCCATGGACCACCCCCGTGGACCCGGTCCATGGACCCCTTCGTGGACCCAGTCCATGGACTACCCCTGTGGACCACCCGTTCTTTTGTACAGTTTCCAGCAGAAAAATCTTTAGACGAGAAAGAGTCAAAGCCATCCTGGCACTTCTCTGGACAATTTGAGCAATAATTATTGTCTCTTACAGAGACATGAAAAATTCAGGAGGTCTCAACGGGATTCGAACCCATGACCTCTGCGATGCAGGTGCAATGCTTTACCAAATGAACTCAGTTGGGAGCAAGTCATGTTTCACATACATTTTCCTCTTAGGGCCTAATAGCATGCCTTTTTGGCCTGGCCTGTTTTATGCCACGCTAGTATGTCTGGACTCAGCTGACCGGTTGGCTCAGTTGTGTGAGCATCGGACTACTGTGCGAGAGGTCGCAGAGTGATATCAAAACCCCGGTGAGACCAACACTCAGGGTCTTTAAATAACAAAAGAACTAGCCCTTCCTGAGAAAAATCTTGAAAAACTCTCCCCTTATTTCGTATAGAAGAGGGAGATCTTTGAATGATGTACTCGTTAGGGTTTAAATTTCCTATCTTGACTAACAGAAGTGGTGTTTGGCCTGTCTACGCCTTCAATGTCATGCGAAGTGACCTATGATGAGTAACACCGGAAGTGTTTACAGACGGAAGTCACTTCTGTCGCTAACCGGTTTCATCCGAGACTATGACTTGCTTTTCTGCTTGTAACTTTACAAAATAAGGGGTGGTCCATAGGGGTAGTCCATGGACTGGGTCCATGAAGGGGTCCATGGAACGGGTCCACAGGGGTGGTCCATGGACCTGGGGTCCATGTTTTGTATACGTCCGGATGCAACACGTTGCATTCGTTTGGCCACCTTGTTCGACACTTTTCAACAGCAACCAACAATGTTGGATACTTTGGCTACGCCTGGATGGGTTAATGAAAACATATTCCAATTACTCACACAGCAACTCACCTGTCAGTATAATTCGAAATTCAAAAACCTTAGCCCGATTTTATAATGAGTTTAAAAAATTAATGCTTCCAGGGAATAAGGTTTTCAGGATTTGAGCTGTACGCACGGGGGTACATGCCTATATGGACGCTACGCCCCTACTGTGATAAGCTCTGTATAGCTGTGTGTAGCTCTGTATAGCTCTGTACAGCCCTCTATAGCTGTGTAGCTGTGTATAGCTGTGTATAGCTGTGTATAGCTGTGTGTAGCACTGTATAGCTCTGTACAGCCCTATATAGCTGTATATAGCCCTGTACAACTGTGTATAGCTCTTTATAGCTGTGTATGTGTTCTATACTGCGCTTTATAGCTGTACGATCGGCCGGATAATCCGATATTATATGTATGAATGTAATGACATAATACCGTATGTATTGGGGACATAATAATTCGCCAACATGAGCTACTTACCATATCCAGGCGCTCACCCGCTGACCAAAAAGCCCGAGAACGCTACAGTCTCGGTCACAAATGTTGTAACACAGACGGCAATTTGCCCCCTCTCCCCCTTCAATGTTGACGTTTATGGGTTGGAGTGCAAAAACCAACCGGTAAATGCAACATTGATTGGAGGGAGGAGGAGGGGTACGTTATTAACAGCCTTGATGCGCTTCACTTGCTGTTTAAGCGAAGTGTTACAACTATTTATGATCGAGATTGTCTGGGTGTTGAATGACGCAATTCAGATAACAAAAAGCGCGATAACCAATGTATTCTGTAACGTTCGGTTTCATGGGACTTTCCTTATGAAAATATGTCAAAGCATGTTTAGTTACTTATAAAATTGATAGAATGAGTTGACTTGTTGCTAAAATGGAAAGATATCTTGTAGATTTACGAGCGAAAAGCTGCACAAGCGTAATGGCCTTTAATTGAACCCTGTTTCGATATTAACGTCACACGGCCAAGAGCTTTTTACTGAAGCCACGTTAAATTGAAGGACTTTTCGATAGTAAAGTTGCTGATTTTTGTGATATTTCAACAGCAACGGTTGAAAGAATTTCCAAAAGAAATAGGAACACTCCCGCGTGTTTAAAAAATTCCGCAAAAAGAGGGCGTAAGTTCAAGCTACTGTAAGTAACACACTGAGAAGGCACCTCATTTGCTGTCTCAGGTTCCTGCGAAAAAGAGACGGGACTTTTACCTGTAAGAGAATAGACACTGTGCATAATGACCCGAACGAGGGGTGGTGGTACCAAGTATTATTTATTACCTTAACTCGTTTTCAGCTCCATAGCGTACAACAGTAAATGTTCTCTTTTTGGTGTGTAAACACATTCTTACACCGCTGGAGTATGTAGAAAAAAGGTTGTTGGTTTCATCGTAAGGTTGCAAGTACTATTTTCAACGATTTGTCTTCTACTTTTTACTTAACAATCAACTGTCTTGTTGTTTTGCCTTTTAATAGGTATTGAATTATAGCTCTGCAAAGAAAAAGTTATATTTACCGGCATATTCCCTTAGATGAAGGACTCCACAAATTGATTTGTAGAAAATTGCTTGTGCAAACAATGAACATCACCATTGTGATCACGGTACACCGTCACCGTTTCTTCCAAAATTATTCACGCTCCCTTTAAATCGGTCTTCTTTGCCCAATTGTTTACTAGAAAATAAGCACTAGAACACAACTTAACAATAGCGAGATTTTCAAGCCATTGGCCTCTTTTTTCTTCAAAATCTCAACGGTACACCATGGTGATCCGTTGTCAGTAAATTAATTACAGTCTACTGAAATTATTTAGCAATGAACGGATCACCATGGTGTACCGTTGCAAATAAGCCTAAGAAATGCGCTGTTGTGATTTCTACTAATTGTGCTTACACATAGTAATTACTACTAGTTTAGAACGATTAAACTTCCTAGTTTTTTCAAAACACAACGCCAAAATTAAGATGACAAGGATGGTGATCCGTCAACGGTACACCACAATCCCGTGTAACCAAAATAGGAACAGAGTTTAGGACTGGGGATAGACTAGTTCAGGAAAACAAACACTCAAACGAACTTGCATCATTCCAGTCTCTTTCATCCAGACAAAGGAAAGCTCCCCCTCAGCGGTACAGAAGATAGGCGTATCATAGGCGTATCTCCTTTAAACTGAAAACCCGCATATGTAAATGGTCTTGGGTGCTCGCAGCTGAACCTAATGGCCTTCCAATAGTAACACCAAACCATGCCATAAGATGATATTTGCTGTTCATCTGAAGTAATTTAGAAATACGACTTCCGCCGCTTTTGTACCTACCCTGCGAAGGTTGTCCTTGCCGGGTTGCAAAATGAGCTAGACATATATGTAAGAAGACTTAAAAGAAACGTTGTACCTCAATTCCGTGGCCCTTTCAAATGCAAGATGCGGTATTTTTCTCTTCTTTTTTTCAATTAGATTTGGACTAATCGGTTATAAAATACGCGACTCGCGCTTGACGGGAATTCAATGTTCCAAGTGGCACAGCCCTTTCGCCTACCGCACCAACTGCACCGACTAACGCAGTCTTCCTTTATTATTTTAACTGGTAGCCTTATTTATCAGTAGTTATCAGGATATACAACTTGACTTTGGAACCTTTTGAAACCTTCCTTTACAGCTAATGGCCTACTTTCACTTTGTGGTGATTCTTTTCTGATGAACACATCAGTCTCTCAAAATATCACTAGTGTCGATTTTCTTTAATTGCTTGTGCAAACAAATACAAAAACACAGCAGAAAACACGGAAAATCTGTATATCACCAAACGAGTCTACATACTTTATAGTTTACTACAAAACCGTTAATACTATCGCCAAAATTCTATTTAGCGGCAACTAACATTGCTCACAAGCCTACCACGATAACTTCAGCAATCGTCACATCACTTACGGCGCTGAAAACAATTATTCCTAATAAATACAGTCTCGGTCACAAATGTTGTAACACAGACGGCAATTTGCCCCCTCTCCCCCTTCAATGTTGACGTTTATGGGTTGGAGTGCAAAAACCAACCGGTAAATGCAACATTGATTGGAGGGAGGAGGAGGGGTACGTTATTAACAGCCTTGATGCGCTTCACTTGCTGTTTAAGCGAAGTGTTACAACTATTTATGATCGAGATTGTCTGGGTGTTGAATGACGCAATTCAGATAACAAAAAGCGCGATAACCAATGTATTCTGTAACGTTCGGTTTCATGGGACTTTCCTTATGAAAATATGTCAAAGCATGTTTAGTTACTTATAAAATTGATAGAATGAGTTGACTTGTTGCTAAAATGGAAAGATATCTTGTAGATTTACGAGCGAAAAGCTGCACAAGCGTAATGGCCTTTAATTGAACCCTGTTTCGATATTAACGTCACACGGCCAAGAGCTTTTTACTGAAGCCACGTTAAATTGAAGGACTTTTCGATAGTAAAGTTGCTGATTTTTGTGATATTTCAACAGCAACGGTTGAAAGAATTTCCAAAAGAAATAGGAACACTCCCGCGTGTTTAAAAAATTCCGCAAAAAGAGGGCGTAAGTTCAAGCTACTGTAAGTAACACACTGAGAAGGCACCTCATTTGCTGTCTCAGGTTCCTGCGAAAAAGAGACGGGACTTTTACCTGTAAGAGAATAGACACTGTGCATAATGACCCGAACGAGGGGTGGTGGTACCAAGTATTATTTATTACCTTAACTCGTTTTCAGCTCCATAGCGTACAACAGTAAATGTTCTCTTTTTGGTGTGTAAACACATTCTTACACCGCTGGAGTATGTAGAAAAAAGGTTGTTGGTTTCATCGTAAGGTTGCAAGTACTATTTTCAACGATTTGTCTTCTACTTTTTACTTAACAATCAACTGTCTTGTTGTTTTGCCTTTTAATAGGTATTGAATTATAGCTCTGCAAAGAAAAAGTTATATTTACCGGCATATTCCCTTAGATGAAGGACTCCACAAATTGATTTGTAGAAAATTGCTTGTGCAAACAATGAACATCACCATTGTGATCACGGTACACCGTCACCGTTTCTTCCAAAATTATTCACGCTCCCTTTAAATCGGTCTTCTTTGCCCAATTGTTTACTAGAAAATAAGCACTAGAACACAACTTAACAATAGCGAGATTTTCAAGCCATTGGCCTCTTTTTTCTTCAAAATCTCAACGGTACACCATGGTGATCCGTTGTCAGTAAATTAATTACAGTCTACTGAAATTATTTAGCAATGAACGGATCACCATGGTGTACCGTTGCAAATAAGCCTAAGAAATGCGCTGTTGTGATTTCTACTAATTGTGCTTACACATAGTAATTACTACTAGTTTAGAACGATTAAACTTCCTAGTTTTTTCAAAACACAACGCCAAAATTAAGATGACAAGGATGGTGATCCGTCAACGGTACACCACAATCCCGTGTAACCAAAATAGGAACAGAGTTTAGGACTGGGGATAGACTAGTTCAGGAAAACAAACACTCAAACGAACTTGCATCATTCCAGTCTCTTTCATCCAGACAAAGGAAAGCTCCCCCTCAGCGGTACAGAAGATAGGCGTATCATAGGCGTATCTCCTTTAAACTGAAAACCCGCATATGTAAATGGTCTTGGGTGCTCGCAGCTGAACCTAATGGCCTTCCAATAGTAACACCAAACCATGCCATAAGATGATATTTGCTGTTCATCTGAAGTAATTTAGAAATACGACTTCCGCCGCTTTTGTACCTACCCTGCGAAGGTTGTCCTTGCCGGGTTGCAAAATGAGCTAGACATATATGTAAGAAGACTTAAAAGAAACGTTGTACCTCAATTCCGTGGCCCTTTCAAATGCAAGATGCGGTATTTTTCTCTTCTTTTTTTCAATTAGATTTGGACTAATCGGTTATAAAATACGCGACTCGCGCTTGACGGGAATTCAATGTTCCAAGTGGCACAGCCCTTTCGCCTACCGCACCAACTGCACCGACTAACGCAGTCTTCCTTTATTATTTTAACTGGTAGCCTTATTTATCAGTAGTTATCAGGATATACAACTTGACTTTGGAACCTTTTGAAACCTTCCTTTACAGCTAATGGCCTACTTTCACTTTGTGGTGATTCTTTTCTGATGAACACATCAGTCTCTCAAAATATCACTAGTGTCGATTTTCTTTAATTGCTTGTGCAAACAAATACAAAAACACAGCAGAAAACACGGAAAATCTGTATATCACCAAACGAGTCTACATACTTTATAGTTTACTACAAAACCGTTAATACTATCGCCAAAATTCTATTTAGCGGCAACTAACATTGCTCACAAGCCTACCACGATAACTTCAGCAATCGTCACATCACTTACGGCGCTGAAAACAATTATTCCTAATAAATACAGTCTCGGTCACAAATGTTGTAACACAGACGGCAATTTGCCCCCTCTCCCCCTTCAATGTTGACGTTTATGGGTTGGAGTGCAAAAACCAACCGGTAAATGCAACATTGATTGGAGGGAGGAGGAGGGGTACGTTATTAACAGCCTTGATGCGCTTCACTTGCTGTTTAAGCGAAGTGTTACAACTATTTATGATCGAGATTGTCTGGGTGTTGAATGACGCAATTCAGATAACAAAAAGCGCGATAACCAATGTATTCTGTAACGTTCGGTTTCATGGGACTTTCCTTATGAAAATATGTCAAAGCATGTTTAGTTACTTATAAAATTGATAGAATGAGTTGACTTGTTGCTAAAATGGAAAGATATCTTGTAGATTTACGAGCGAAAAGCTGCACAAGCGTAATGGCCTTTAATTGAACCCTGTTTCGATATTAACGTCACACGGCCAAGAGCTTTTTACTGAAGCCACGTTAAATTGAAGGACTTTTCGATAGTAAAGTTGCTGATTTTTGTGATATTTCAACAGCAACGGTTGAAAGAATTTCCAAAAGAAATAGGAACACTCCCGCGTGTTTAAAAAATTCCGCAAAAAGAGGGCGTAAGTTCAAGCTACTGTAAGTAACACACTGAGAAGGCACCTCATTTGCTGTCTCAGGTTCCTGCGAAAAAGAGACGGGACTTTTACCTGTAAGAGAATAGACACTGTGCATAATGACCCGAACGAGGGGTGGTGGTACCAAGTATTATTTATTACCTTAACTCGTTTTCAGCTCCATAGCGTACAACAGTAAATGTTCTCTTTTTGGTGTGTAAACACATTCTTACACCGCTGGAGTATGTAGAAAAAAGGTTGTTGGTTTCATCGTAAGGTTGCAAGTACTATTTTCAACGATTTGTCTTCTACTTTTTACTTAACAATCAACTGTCTTGTTGTTTTGCCTTTTAATAGGTATTGAATTATAGCTCTGCAAAGAAAAAGTTATATTTACCGGCATATTCCCTTAGATGAAGGACTCCACAAATTGATTTGTAGAAAATTGCTTGTGCAAACAATGAACATCACCATTGTGATCACGGTACACCGTCACCGTTTCTTCCAAAATTATTCACGCTCCCTTTAAATCGGTCTTCTTTGCCCAATTGTTTACTAGAAAATAAGCACTAGAACACAACTTAACAATAGCGAGATTTTCAAGCCATTGGCCTCTTTTTTCTTCAAAATCTCAACGGTACACCATGGTGATCCGTTGTCAGTAAATTAATTACAGTCTACTGAAATTATTTAGCAATGAACGGATCACCATGGTGTACCGTTGCAAATAAGCCTAAGAAATGCGCTGTTGTGATTTCTACTAATTGTGCTTACACATAGTAATTACTACTAGTTTAGAACGATTAAACTTCCTAGTTTTTTCAAAACACAACGCCAAAATTAAGATGACAAGGATGGTGATCCGTCAACGGTACACCACAATCCCGTGTAACCAAAATAGGAACAGAGTTTAGGACTGGGGATAGACTAGTTCAGGAAAACAAACACTCAAACGAACTTGCATCATTCCAGTCTCTTTCATCCAGACAAAGGAAAGCTCCCCCTCAGCGGTACAGAAGATAGGCGTATCATAGGCGTATCTCCTTTAAACTGAAAACCCGCATATGTAAATGGTCTTGGGTGCTCGCAGCTGAACCTAATGGCCTTCCAATAGTAACACCAAACCATGCCATAAGATGATATTTGCTGTTCATCTGAAGTAATTTAGAAATACGACTTCCGCCGCTTTTGTACCTACCCTGCGAAGGTTGTCCTTGCCGGGTTGCAAAATGAGCTAGACATATATGTAAGAAGACTTAAAAGAAACGTTGTACCTCAATTCCGTGGCCCTTTCAAATGCAAGATGCGGTATTTTTCTCTTCTTTTTTTCAATTAGATTTGGACTAATCGGTTATAAAATACGCGACTCGCGCTTGACGGGAATTCAATGTTCCAAGTGGCACAGCCCTTTCGCCTACCGCACCAACTGCACCGACTAACGCAGTCTTCCTTTATTATTTTAACTGGTAGCCTTATTTATCAGTAGTTATCAGGATATACAACTTGACTTTGGAACCTTTTGAAACCTTCCTTTACAGCTAATGGCCTACTTTCACTTTGTGGTGATTCTTTTCTGATGAACACATCAGTCTCTCAAAATATCACTAGTGTCGATTTTCTTTAATTGCTTGTGCAAACAAATACAAAAACACAGCAGAAAACACGGAAAATCTGTATATCACCAAACGAGTCTACATACTTTATAGTTTACTACAAAACCGTTAATACTATCGCCAAAATTCTATTTAGCGGCAACTAACATTGCTCACAAGCCTACCACGATAACTTCAGCAATCGTCACATCACTTACGGCGCTGAAAACAATTATTCCTAATAAATACAGTCTCGGTCACAAATGTTGTAACACAGACGGCAATTTGCCCCCTCTCCCCCTTCAATGTTGACGTTTATGGGTTGGAGTGCAAAAACCAACCGGTAAATGCAACATTGATTGGAGGGAGGAGGAGGGGTACGTTATTAACAGCCTTGATGCGCTTCACTTGCTGTTTAAGCGAAGTGTTACAACTATTTATGATCGAGATTGTCTGGGTGTTGAATGACGCAATTCAGATAACAAAAAGCGCGATAACCAATGTATTCTGTAACGTTCGGTTTCATGGGACTTTCCTTATGAAAATATGTCAAAGCATGTTTAGTTACTTATAAAATTGATAGAATGAGTTGACTTGTTGCTAAAATGGAAAGATATCTTGTAGATTTACGAGCGAAAAGCTGCACAAGCGTAATGGCCTTTAATTGAACCCTGTTTCGATATTAACGTCACACGGCCAAGAGCTTTTTACTGAAGCCACGTTAAATTGAAGGACTTTTCGATAGTAAAGTTGCTGATTTTTGTGATATTTCAACAGCAACGGTTGAAAGAATTTCCAAAAGAAATAGGAACACTCCCGCGTGTTTAAAAAATTCCGCAAAAAGAGGGCGTAAGTTCAAGCTACTGTAAGTAACACACTGAGAAGGCACCTCATTTGCTGTCTCAGGTTCCTGCGAAAAAGAGACGGGACTTTTACCTGTAAGAGAATAGACACTGTGCATAATGACCCGAACGAGGGGTGGTGGTACCAAGTATTATTTATTACCTTAACTCGTTTTCAGCTCCATAGCGTACAACAGTAAATGTTCTCTTTTTGGTGTGTAAACACATTCTTACACCGCTGGAGTATGTAGAAAAAAGGTTGTTGGTTTCATCGTAAGGTTGCAAGTACTATTTTCAACGATTTGTCTTCTACTTTTTACTTAACAATCAACTGTCTTGTTGTTTTGCCTTTTAATAGGTATTGAATTATAGCTCTGCAAAGAAAAAGTTATATTTACCGGCATATTCCCTTAGATGAAGGACTCCACAAATTGATTTGTAGAAAATTGCTTGTGCAAACAATGAACATCACCATTGTGATCACGGTACACCGTCACCGTTTCTTCCAAAATTATTCACGCTCCCTTTAAATCGGTCTTCTTTGCCCAATTGTTTACTAGAAAATAAGCACTAGAACACAACTTAACAATAGCGAGATTTTCAAGCCATTGGCCTCTTTTTTCTTCAAAATCTCAACGGTACACCATGGTGATCCGTTGTCAGTAAATTAATTACAGTCTACTGAAATTATTTAGCAATGAACGGATCACCATGGTGTACCGTTGCAAATAAGCCTAAGAAATGCGCTGTTGTGATTTCTACTAATTGTGCTTACACATAGTAATTACTACTAGTTTAGAACGATTAAACTTCCTAGTTTTTTCAAAACACAACGCCAAAATTAAGATGACAAGGATGGTGATCCGTCAACGGTACACCACAATCCCGTGTAACCAAAATAGGAACAGAGTTTAGGACTGGGGATAGACTAGTTCAGGAAAACAAACACTCAAACGAACTTGCATCATTCCAGTCTCTTTCATCCAGACAAAGGAAAGCTCCCCCTCAGCGGTACAGAAGATAGGCGTATCATAGGCGTATCTCCTTTAAACTGAAAACCCGCATATGTAAATGGTCTTGGGTGCTCGCAGCTGAACCTAATGGCCTTCCAATAGTAACACCAAACCATGCCATAAGATGATATTTGCTGTTCATCTGAAGTAATTTAGAAATACGACTTCCGCCGCTTTTGTACCTACCCTGCGAAGGTTGTCCTTGCCGGGTTGCAAAATGAGCTAGACATATATGTAAGAAGACTTAAAAGAAACGTTGTACCTCAATTCCGTGGCCCTTTCAAATGCAAGATGCGGTATTTTTCTCTTCTTTTTTTCAATTAGATTTGGACTAATCGGTTATAAAATACGCGACTCGCGCTTGACGGGAATTCAATGTTCCAAGTGGCACAGCCCTTTCGCCTACCGCACCAACTGCACCGACTAACGCAGTCTTCCTTTATTATTTTAACTGGTAGCCTTATTTATCAGTAGTTATCAGGATATACAACTTGACTTTGGAACCTTTTGAAACCTTCCTTTACAGCTAATGGCCTACTTTCACTTTGTGGTGATTCTTTTCTGATGAACACATCAGTCTCTCAAAATATCACTAGTGTCGATTTTCTTTAATTGCTTGTGCAAACAAATACAAAAACACAGCAGAAAACACGGAAAATCTGTATATCACCAAACGAGTCTACATACTTTATAGTTTACTACAAAACCGTTAATACTATCGCCAAAATTCTATTTAGCGGCAACTAACATTGCTCACAAGCCTACCACGATAACTTCAGCAATCGTCACATCACTTACGGCGCTGAAAACAATTATTCCTAATAAATACAGTCTCGGTCACAAATGTTGTAACACAGACGGCAATTTGCCCCCTCTCCCCCTTCAATGTTGACGTTTATGGGTTGGAGTGCAAAAACCAACCGGTAAATGCAACATTGATTGGAGGGAGGAGGAGGGGTACGTTATTAACAGCCTTGATGCGCTTCACTTGCTGTTTAAGCGAAGTGTTACAACTATTTATGATCGAGATTGTCTGGGTGTTGAATGACGCAATTCAGATAACAAAAAGCGCGATAACCAATGTATTCTGTAACGTTCGGTTTCATGGGACTTTCCTTATGAAAATATGTCAAAGCATGTTTAGTTACTTATAAAATTGATAGAATGAGTTGACTTGTTGCTAAAATGGAAAGATATCTTGTAGATTTACGAGCGAAAAGCTGCACAAGCGTAATGGCCTTTAATTGAACCCTGTTTCGATATTAACGTCACACGGCCAAGAGCTTTTTACTGAAGCCACGTTAAATTGAAGGACTTTTCGATAGTAAAGTTGCTGATTTTTGTGATATTTCAACAGCAACGGTTGAAAGAATTTCCAAAAGAAATAGGAACACTCCCGCGTGTTTAAAAAATTCCGCAAAAAGAGGGCGTAAGTTCAAGCTACTGTAAGTAACACACTGAGAAGGCACCTCATTTGCTGTCTCAGGTTCCTGCGAAAAAGAGACGGGACTTTTACCTGTAAGAGAATAGACACTGTGCATAATGACCCGAACGAGGGGTGGTGGTACCAAGTATTATTTATTACCTTAACTCGTTTTCAGCTCCATAGCGTACAACAGTAAATGTTCTCTTTTTGGTGTGTAAACACATTCTTACACCGCTGGAGTATGTAGAAAAAAGGTTGTTGGTTTCATCGTAAGGTTGCAAGTACTATTTTCAACGATTTGTCTTCTACTTTTTACTTAACAATCAACTGTCTTGTTGTTTTGCCTTTTAATAGGTATTGAATTATAGCTCTGCAAAGAAAAAGTTATATTTACCGGCATATTCCCTTAGATGAAGGACTCCACAAATTGATTTGTAGAAAATTGCTTGTGCAAACAATGAACATCACCATTGTGATCACGGTACACCGTCACCGTTTCTTCCAAAATTATTCACGCTCCCTTTAAATCGGTCTTCTTTGCCCAATTGTTTACTAGAAAATAAGCACTAGAACACAACTTAACAATAGCGAGATTTTCAAGCCATTGGCCTCTTTTTTCTTCAAAATCTCAACGGTACACCATGGTGATCCGTTGTCAGTAAATTAATTACAGTCTACTGAAATTATTTAGCAATGAACGGATCACCATGGTGTACCGTTGCAAATAAGCCTAAGAAATGCGCTGTTGTGATTTCTACTAATTGTGCTTACACATAGTAATTACTACTAGTTTAGAACGATTAAACTTCCTAGTTTTTTCAAAACACAACGCCAAAATTAAGATGACAAGGATGGTGATCCGTCAACGGTACACCACAATCCCGTGTAACCAAAATAGGAACAGAGTTTAGGACTGGGGATAGACTAGTTCAGGAAAACAAACACTCAAACGAACTTGCATCATTCCAGTCTCTTTCATCCAGACAAAGGAAAGCTCCCCCTCAGCGGTACAGAAGATAGGCGTATCATAGGCGTATCTCCTTTAAACTGAAAACCCGCATATGTAAATGGTCTTGGGTGCTCGCAGCTGAACCTAATGGCCTTCCAATAGTAACACCAAACCATGCCATAAGATGATATTTGCTGTTCATCTGAAGTAATTTAGAAATACGACTTCCGCCGCTTTTGTACCTACCCTGCGAAGGTTGTCCTTGCCGGGTTGCAAAATGAGCTAGACATATATGTAAGAAGACTTAAAAGAAACGTTGTACCTCAATTCCGTGGCCCTTTCAAATGCAAGATGCGGTATTTTTCTCTTCTTTTTTTCAATTAGATTTGGACTAATCGGTTATAAAATACGCGACTCGCGCTTGACGGGAATTCAATGTTCCAAGTGGCACAGCCCTTTCGCCTACCGCACCAACTGCACCGACTAACGCAGTCTTCCTTTATTATTTTAACTGGTAGCCTTATTTATCAGTAGTTATCAGGATATACAACTTGACTTTGGAACCTTTTGAAACCTTCCTTTACAGCTAATGGCCTACTTTCACTTTGTGGTGATTCTTTTCTGATGAACACATCAGTCTCTCAAAATATCACTAGTGTCGATTTTCTTTAATTGCTTGTGCAAACAAATACAAAAACACAGCAGAAAACACGGAAAATCTGTATATCACCAAACGAGTCTACATACTTTATAGTTTACTACAAAACCGTTAATACTATCGCCAAAATTCTATTTAGCGGCAACTAACATTGCTCACAAGCCTACCACGATAACTTCAGCAATCGTCACATCACTTACGGCGCTGAAAACAATTATTCCTAATAAATACAGTCTCGGTCACAAATGTTGTAACACAGACGGCAATTTGCCCCCTCTCCCCCTTCAATGTTGACGTTTATGGGTTGGAGTGCAAAAACCAACCGGTAAATGCAACATTGATTGGAGGGAGGAGGAGGGGTACGTTATTAACAGCCTTGATGCGCTTCACTTGCTGTTTAAGCGAAGTGTTACAACTATTTATGATCGAGATTGTCTGGGTGTTGAATGACGCAATTCAGATAACAAAAAGCGCGATAACCAATGTATTCTGTAACGTTCGGTTTCATGGGACTTTCCTTATGAAAATATGTCAAAGCATGTTTAGTTACTTATAAAATTGATAGAATGAGTTGACTTGTTGCTAAAATGGAAAGATATCTTGTAGATTTACGAGCGAAAAGCTGCACAAGCGTAATGGCCTTTAATTGAACCCTGTTTCGATATTAACGTCACACGGCCAAGAGCTTTTTACTGAAGCCACGTTAAATTGAAGGACTTTTCGATAGTAAAGTTGCTGATTTTTGTGATATTTCAACAGCAACGGTTGAAAGAATTTCCAAAAGAAATAGGAACACTCCCGCGTGTTTAAAAAATTCCGCAAAAAGAGGGCGTAAGTTCAAGCTACTGTAAGTAACACACTGAGAAGGCACCTCATTTGCTGTCTCAGGTTCCTGCGAAAAAGAGACGGGACTTTTACCTGTAAGAGAATAGACACTGTGCATAATGACCCGAACGAGGGGTGGTGGTACCAAGTATTATTTATTACCTTAACTCGTTTTCAGCTCCATAGCGTACAACAGTAAATGTTCTCTTTTTGGTGTGTAAACACATTCTTACACCGCTGGAGTATGTAGAAAAAAGGTTGTTGGTTTCATCGTAAGGTTGCAAGTACTATTTTCAACGATTTGTCTTCTACTTTTTACTTAACAATCAACTGTCTTGTTGTTTTGCCTTTTAATAGGTATTGAATTATAGCTCTGCAAAGAAAAAGTTATATTTACCGGCATATTCCCTTAGATGAAGGACTCCACAAATTGATTTGTAGAAAATTGCTTGTGCAAACAATGAACATCACCATTGTGATCACGGTACACCGTCACCGTTTCTTCCAAAATTATTCACGCTCCCTTTAAATCGGTCTTCTTTGCCCAATTGTTTACTAGAAAATAAGCACTAGAACACAACTTAACAATAGCGAGATTTTCAAGCCATTGGCCTCTTTTTTCTTCAAAATCTCAACGGTACACCATGGTGATCCGTTGTCAGTAAATTAATTACAGTCTACTGAAATTATTTAGCAATGAACGGATCACCATGGTGTACCGTTGCAAATAAGCCTAAGAAATGCGCTGTTGTGATTTCTACTAATTGTGCTTACACATAGTAATTACTACTAGTTTAGAACGATTAAACTTCCTAGTTTTTTCAAAACACAACGCCAAAATTAAGATGACAAGGATGGTGATCCGTCAACGGTACACCACAATCCCGTGTAACCAAAATAGGAACAGAGTTTAGGACTGGGGATAGACTAGTTCAGGAAAACAAACACTCAAACGAACTTGCATCATTCCAGTCTCTTTCATCCAGACAAAGGAAAGCTCCCCCTCAGCGGTACAGAAGATAGGCGTATCATAGGCGTATCTCCTTTAAACTGAAAACCCGCATATGTAAATGGTCTTGGGTGCTCGCAGCTGAACCTAATGGCCTTCCAATAGTAACACCAAACCATGCCATAAGATGATATTTGCTGTTCATCTGAAGTAATTTAGAAATACGACTTCCGCCGCTTTTGTACCTACCCTGCGAAGGTTGTCCTTGCCGGGTTGCAAAATGAGCTAGACATATATGTAAGAAGACTTAAAAGAAACGTTGTACCTCAATTCCGTGGCCCTTTCAAATGCAAGATGCGGTATTTTTCTCTTCTTTTTTTCAATTAGATTTGGACTAATCGGTTATAAAATACGCGACTCGCGCTTGACGGGAATTCAATGTTCCAAGTGGCACAGCCCTTTCGCCTACCGCACCAACTGCACCGACTAACGCAGTCTTCCTTTATTATTTTAACTGGTAGCCTTATTTATCAGTAGTTATCAGGATATACAACTTGACTTTGGAACCTTTTGAAACCTTCCTTTACAGCTAATGGCCTACTTTCACTTTGTGGTGATTCTTTTCTGATGAACACATCAGTCTCTCAAAATATCACTAGTGTCGATTTTCTTTAATTGCTTGTGCAAACAAATACAAAAACACAGCAGAAAACACGGAAAATCTGTATATCACCAAACGAGTCTACATACTTTATAGTTTACTACAAAACCGTTAATACTATCGCCAAAATTCTATTTAGCGGCAACTAACATTGCTCACAAGCCTACCACGATAACTTCAGCAATCGTCACATCACTTACGGCGCTGAAAACAATTATTCCTAATAAATACAGTCTCGGTCACAAATGTTGTAACACAGACGGCAATTTGCCCCCTCTCCCCCTTCAATGTTGACGTTTATGGGTTGGAGTGCAAAAACCAACCGGTAAATGCAACATTGATTGGAGGGAGGAGGAGGGGTACGTTATTAACAGCCTTGATGCGCTTCACTTGCTGTTTAAGCGAAGTGTTACAACTATTTATGATCGAGATTGTCTGGGTGTTGAATGACGCAATTCAGATAACAAAAAGCGCGATAACCAATGTATTCTGTAACGTTCGGTTTCATGGGACTTTCCTTATGAAAATATGTCAAAGCATGTTTAGTTACTTATAAAATTGATAGAATGAGTTGACTTGTTGCTAAAATGGAAAGATATCTTGTAGATTTACGAGCGAAAAGCTGCACAAGCGTAATGGCCTTTAATTGAACCCTGTTTCGATATTAACGTCACACGGCCAAGAGCTTTTTACTGAAGCCACGTTAAATTGAAGGACTTTTCGATAGTAAAGTTGCTGATTTTTGTGATATTTCAACAGCAACGGTTGAAAGAATTTCCAAAAGAAATAGGAACACTCCCGCGTGTTTAAAAAATTCCGCAAAAAGAGGGCGTAAGTTCAAGCTACTGTAAGTAACACACTGAGAAGGCACCTCATTTGCTGTCTCAGGTTCCTGCGAAAAAGAGACGGGACTTTTACCTGTAAGAGAATAGACACTGTGCATAATGACCCGAACGAGGGGTGGTGGTACCAAGTATTATTTATTACCTTAACTCGTTTTCAGCTCCATAGCGTACAACAGTAAATGTTCTCTTTTTGGTGTGTAAACACATTCTTACACCGCTGGAGTATGTAGAAAAAAGGTTGTTGGTTTCATCGTAAGGTTGCAAGTACTATTTTCAACGATTTGTCTTCTACTTTTTACTTAACAATCAACTGTCTTGTTGTTTTGCCTTTTAATAGGTATTGAATTATAGCTCTGCAAAGAAAAAGTTATATTTACCGGCATATTCCCTTAGATGAAGGACTCCACAAATTGATTTGTAGAAAATTGCTTGTGCAAACAATGAACATCACCATTGTGATCACGGTACACCGTCACCGTTTCTTCCAAAATTATTCACGCTCCCTTTAAATCGGTCTTCTTTGCCCAATTGTTTACTAGAAAATAAGCACTAGAACACAACTTAACAATAGCGAGATTTTCAAGCCATTGGCCTCTTTTTTCTTCAAAATCTCAACGGTACACCATGGTGATCCGTTGTCAGTAAATTAATTACAGTCTACTGAAATTATTTAGCAATGAACGGATCACCATGGTGTACCGTTGCAAATAAGCCTAAGAAATGCGCTGTTGTGATTTCTACTAATTGTGCTTACACATAGTAATTACTACTAGTTTAGAACGATTAAACTTCCTAGTTTTTTCAAAACACAACGCCAAAATTAAGATGACAAGGATGGTGATCCGTCAACGGTACACCACAATCCCGTGTAACCAAAATAGGAACAGAGTTTAGGACTGGGGATAGACTAGTTCAGGAAAACAAACACTCAAACGAACTTGCATCATTCCAGTCTCTTTCATCCAGACAAAGGAAAGCTCCCCCTCAGCGGTACAGAAGATAGGCGTATCATAGGCGTATCTCCTTTAAACTGAAAACCCGCATATGTAAATGGTCTTGGGTGCTCGCAGCTGAACCTAATGGCCTTCCAATAGTAACACCAAACCATGCCATAAGATGATATTTGCTGTTCATCTGAAGTAATTTAGAAATACGACTTCCGCCGCTTTTGTACCTACCCTGCGAAGGTTGTCCTTGCCGGGTTGCAAAATGAGCTAGACATATATGTAAGAAGACTTAAAAGAAACGTTGTACCTCAATTCCGTGGCCCTTTCAAATGCAAGATGCGGTATTTTTCTCTTCTTTTTTTCAATTAGATTTGGACTAATCGGTTATAAAATACGCGACTCGCGCTTGACGGGAATTCAATGTTCCAAGTGGCACAGCCCTTTCGCCTACCGCACCAACTGCACCGACTAACGCAGTCTTCCTTTATTATTTTAACTGGTAGCCTTATTTATCAGTAGTTATCAGGATATACAACTTGACTTTGGAACCTTTTGAAACCTTCCTTTACAGCTAAT
Organism: Montipora foliosa; assembly: GCF_036669935.1. Lineage (NCBI taxonomy): Eukaryota > Metazoa > Cnidaria > Anthozoa > Scleractinia > Acroporidae > Montipora > Montipora foliosa. The sequence continues at coordinate 23,597,754 of NC_090870.1, read as the reverse complement.
GGCCTACTTTCACTTTGTGGTGATTCTTTTCTGATGAACACATCAGTCTCTCAAAATATCACTAGTGTCGATTTTCTTTAATTGCTTGTGCAAACAAATACAAAAACACAGCAGAAAACACGGAAAATCTGTATATCACCAAACGAGTCTACATACTTTATAGTTTACTACAAAACCGTTAATACTATCGCCAAAATTCTATTTAGCGGCAACTAACATTGCTCACAAGCCTACCACGATAACTTCAGCAATCGTCACATCACTTACGGCGCTGAAAACAATTATTCCTAATAAATACAGTCTCGGTCACAAATGTTGTAACACAGACGGCAATTTGCCCCCTCTCCCCCTTCAATGTTGACGTTTATGGGTTGGAGTGCAAAAACCAACCGGTAAATGCAACATTGATTGGAGGGAGGAGGAGGGGTACGTTATTAACAGCCTTGATGCGCTTCACTTGCTGTTTAAGCGAAGTGTTACAACTATTTATGATCGAGATTGTCTGGGTGTTGAATGACGCAATTCAGATAACAAAAAGCGCGATAACCAATGTATTCTGTAACGTTCGGTTTCATGGGACTTTCCTTATGAAAATATGTCAAAGCATGTTTAGTTACTTATAAAATTGATAGAATGAGTTGACTTGTTGCTAAAATGGAAAGATATCTTGTAGATTTACGAGCGAAAAGCTGCACAAGCGTAATGGCCTTTAATTGAACCCTGTTTCGATATTAACGTCACACGGCCAAGAGCTTTTTACTGAAGCCACGTTAAATTGAAGGACTTTTCGATAGTAAAGTTGCTGATTTTTGTGATATTTCAACAGCAACGGTTGAAAGAATTTCCAAAAGAAATAGGAACACTCCCGCGTGTTTAAAAAATTCCGCAAAAAGAGGGCGTAAGTTCAAGCTACTGTAAGTAACACACTGAGAAGGCACCTCATTTGCTGTCTCAGGTTCCTGCGAAAAAGAGACGGGACTTTTACCTGTAAGAGAATAGACACTGTGCATAATGACCCGAACGAGGGGTGGTGGTACCAAGTATTATTTATTACCTTAACTCGTTTTCAGCTCCATAGCGTACAACAGTAAATGTTCTCTTTTTGGTGTGTAAACACATTCTTACACCGCTGGAGTATGTAGAAAAAAGGTTGTTGGTTTCATCGTAAGGTTGCAAGTACTATTTTCAACGATTTGTCTTCTACTTTTTACTTAACAATCAACTGTCTTGTTGTTTTGCCTTTTAATAGGTATTGAATTATAGCTCTGCAAAGAAAAAGTTATATTTACCGGCATATTCCCTTAGATGAAGGACTCCACAAATTGATTTGTAGAAAATTGCTTGTGCAAACAATGAACATCACCATTGTGATCACGGTACACCGTCACCGTTTCTTCCAAAATTATTCACGCTCCCTTTAAATCGGTCTTCTTTGCCCAATTGTTTACTAGAAAATAAGCACTAGAACACAACTTAACAATAGCGAGATTTTCAAGCCATTGGCCTCTTTTTTCTTCAAAATCTCAACGGTACACCATGGTGATCCGTTGTCAGTAAATTAATTACAGTCTACTGAAATTATTTAGCAATGAACGGATCACCATGGTGTACCGTTGCAAATAAGCCTAAGAAATGCGCTGTTGTGATTTCTACTAATTGTGCTTACACATAGTAATTACTACTAGTTTAGAACGATTAAACTTCCTAGTTTTTTCAAAACACAACGCCAAAATTAAGATGACAAGGATGGTGATCCGTCAACGGTACACCACAATCCCGTGTAACCAAAATAGGAACAGAGTTTAGGACTGGGGATAGACTAGTTCAGGAAAACAAACACTCAAACGAACTTGCATCATTCCAGTCTCTTTCATCCAGACAAAGGAAAGCTCCCCCTCAGCGGTACAGAAGATAGGCGTATCATAGGCGTATCTCCTTTAAACTGAAAACCCGCATATGTAAATGGTCTTGGGTGCTCGCAGCTGAACCTAATGGCCTTCCAATAGTAACACCAAACCATGCCATAAGATGATATTTGCTGTTCATCTGAAGTAATTTAGAAATACGACTTCCGCCGCTTTTGTACCTACCCTGCGAAGGTTGTCCTTGCCGGGTTGCAAAATGAGCTAGACATATATGTAAGAAGACTTAAAAGAAACGTTGTACCTCAATTCCGTGGCCCTTTCAAATGCAAGATGCGGTATTTTTCTCTTCTTTTTTTCAATTAGATTTGGACTAATCGGTTATAAAATACGCGACTCGCGCTTGACGGGAATTCAATGTTCCAAGTGGCACAGCCCTTTCGCCTACCGCACCAACTGCACCGACTAACGCAGTCTTCCTTTATTATTTTAACTGGTAGCCTTATTTATCAGTAGTTATCAGGATATACAACTTGACTTTGGAACCTTTTGAAACCTTCCTTTACAGCTAATGGCCTACTTTCACTTTGTGGTGATTCTTTTCTGATGAACACATCAGTCTCTCAAAATATCACTAGTGTCGATTTTCTTTAATTGCTTGTGCAAACAAATACAAAAACACAGCAGAAAACACGGAAAATCTGTATATCACCAAACGAGTCTACATACTTTATAGTTTACTACAAAACCGTTAATACTATCGCCAAAATTCTATTTAGCGGCAACTAACATTGCTCACAAGCCTACCACGATAACTTCAGCAATCGTCACATCACTTACGGCGCTGAAAACAATTATTCCTAATAAATACAGTCTCGGTCACAAATGTTGTAACACAGACGGCAATTTGCCCCCTCTCCCCCTTCAATGTTGACGTTTATGGGTTGGAGTGCAAAAACCAACCGGTAAATGCAACATTGATTGGAGGGAGGAGGAGGGGTACGTTATTAACAGCCTTGATGCGCTTCACTTGCTGTTTAAGCGAAGTGTTACAACTATTTATGATCGAGATTGTCTGGGTGTTGAATGACGCAATTCAGATAACAAAAAGCGCGATAACCAATGTATTCTGTAACGTTCGGTTTCATGGGACTTTCCTTATGAAAATATGTCAAAGCATGTTTAGTTACTTATAAAATTGATAGAATGAGTTGACTTGTTGCTAAAATGGAAAGATATCTTGTAGATTTACGAGCGAAAAGCTGCACAAGCGTAATGGCCTTTAATTGAACCCTGTTTCGATATTAACGTCACACGGCCAAGAGCTTTTTACTGAAGCCACGTTAAATTGAAGGACTTTTCGATAGTAAAGTTGCTGATTTTTGTGATATTTCAACAGCAACGGTTGAAAGAATTTCCAAAAGAAATAGGAACACTCCCGCGTGTTTAAAAAATTCCGCAAAAAGAGGGCGTAAGTTCAAGCTACTGTAAGTAACACACTGAGAAGGCACCTCATTTGCTGTCTCAGGTTCCTGCGAAAAAGAGACGGGACTTTTACCTGTAAGAGAATAGACACTGTGCATAATGACCCGAACGAGGGGTGGTGGTACCAAGTATTATTTATTACCTTAACTCGTTTTCAGCTCCATAGCGTACAACAGTAAATGTTCTCTTTTTGGTGTGTAAACACATTCTTACACCGCTGGAGTATGTAGAAAAAAGGTTGTTGGTTTCATCGTAAGGTTGCAAGTACTATTTTCAACGATTTGTCTTCTACTTTTTACTTAACAATCAACTGTCTTGTTGTTTTGCCTTTTAATAGGTATTGAATTATAGCTCTGCAAAGAAAAAGTTATATTTACCGGCATATTCCCTTAGATGAAGGACTCCACAAATTGATTTGTAGAAAATTGCTTGTGCAAACAATGAACATCACCATTGTGATCACGGTACACCGTCACCGTTTCTTCCAAAATTATTCACGCTCCCTTTAAATCGGTCTTCTTTGCCCAATTGTTTACTAGAAAATAAGCACTAGAACACAACTTAACAATAGCGAGATTTTCAAGCCATTGGCCTCTTTTTTCTTCAAAATCTCAACGGTACACCATGGTGATCCGTTGTCAGTAAATTAATTACAGTCTACTGAAATTATTTAGCAATGAACGGATCACCATGGTGTACCGTTGCAAATAAGCCTAAGAAATGCGCTGTTGTGATTTCTACTAATTGTGCTTACACATAGTAATTACTACTAGTTTAGAACGATTAAACTTCCTAGTTTTTTCAAAACACAACGCCAAAATTAAGATGACAAGGATGGTGATCCGTCAACGGTACACCACAATCCCGTGTAACCAAAATAGGAACAGAGTTTAGGACTGGGGATAGACTAGTTCAGGAAAACAAACACTCAAACGAACTTGCATCATTCCAGTCTCTTTCATCCAGACAAAGGAAAGCTCCCCCTCAGCGGTACAGAAGATAGGCGTATCATAGGCGTATCTCCTTTAAACTGAAAACCCGCATATGTAAATGGTCTTGGGTGCTCGCAGCTGAACCTAATGGCCTTCCAATAGTAACACCAAACCATGCCATAAGATGATATTTGCTGTTCATCTGAAGTAATTTAGAAATACGACTTCCGCCGCTTTTGTACCTACCCTGCGAAGGTTGTCCTTGCCGGGTTGCAAAATGAGCTAGACATATATGTAAGAAGACTTAAAAGAAACGTTGTACCTCAATTCCGTGGCCCTTTCAAATGCAAGATGCGGTATTTTTCTCTTCTTTTTTTCAATTAGATTTGGACTAATCGGTTATAAAATACGCGACTCGCGCTTGACGGGAATTCAATGTTCCAAGTGGCACAGCCCTTTCGCCTACCGCACCAACTGCACCGACTAACGCAGTCTTCCTTTATTATTTTAACTGGTAGCCTTATTTATCAGTAGTTATCAGGATATACAACTTGACTTTGGAACCTTTTGAAACCTTCCTTTACAGCTAATGGCCTACTTTCACTTTGTGGTGATTCTTTTCTGATGAACACATCAGTCTCTCAAAATATCACTAGTGTCGATTTTCTTTAATTGCTTGTGCAAACAAATACAAAAACACAGCAGAAAACACGGAAAATCTGTATATCACCAAACGAGTCTACATACTTTATAGTTTACTACAAAACCGTTAATACTATCGCCAAAATTCTATTTAGCGGCAACTAACATTGCTCACAAGCCTACCACGATAACTTCAGCAATCGTCACATCACTTACGGCGCTGAAAACAATTATTCCTAATAAATACAGTCTCGGTCACAAATGTTGTAACACAGACGGCAATTTGCCCCCTCTCCCCCTTCAATGTTGACGTTTATGGGTTGGAGTGCAAAAACCAACCGGTAAATGCAACATTGATTGGAGGGAGGAGGAGGGGTACGTTATTAACAGCCTTGATGCGCTTCACTTGCTGTTTAAGCGAAGTGTTACAACTATTTATGATCGAGATTGTCTGGGTGTTGAATGACGCAATTCAGATAACAAAAAGCGCGATAACCAATGTATTCTGTAACGTTCGGTTTCATGGGACTTTCCTTATGAAAATATGTCAAAGCATGTTTAGTTACTTATAAAATTGATAGAATGAGTTGACTTGTTGCTAAAATGGAAAGATATCTTGTAGATTTACGAGCGAAAAGCTGCACAAGCGTAATGGCCTTTAATTGAACCCTGTTTCGATATTAACGTCACACGGCCAAGAGCTTTTTACTGAAGCCACGTTAAATTGAAGGACTTTTCGATAGTAAAGTTGCTGATTTTTGTGATATTTCAACAGCAACGGTTGAAAGAATTTCCAAAAGAAATAGGAACACTCCCGCGTGTTTAAAAAATTCCGCAAAAAGAGGGCGTAAGTTCAAGCTACTGTAAGTAACACACTGAGAAGGCACCTCATTTGCTGTCTCAGGTTCCTGCGAAAAAGAGACGGGACTTTTACCTGTAAGAGAATAGACACTGTGCATAATGACCCGAACGAGGGGTGGTGGTACCAAGTATTATTTATTACCTTAACTCGTTTTCAGCTCCATAGCGTACAACAGTAAATGTTCTCTTTTTGGTGTGTAAACACATTCTTACACCGCTGGAGTATGTAGAAAAAAGGTTGTTGGTTTCATCGTAAGGTTGCAAGTACTATTTTCAACGATTTGTCTTCTACTTTTTACTTAACAATCAACTGTCTTGTTGTTTTGCCTTTTAATAGGTATTGAATTATAGCTCTGCAAAGAAAAAGTTATATTTACCGGCATATTCCCTTAGATGAAGGACTCCACAAATTGATTTGTAGAAAATTGCTTGTGCAAACAATGAACATCACCATTGTGATCACGGTACACCGTCACCGTTTCTTCCAAAATTATTCACGCTCCCTTTAAATCGGTCTTCTTTGCCCAATTGTTTACTAGAAAATAAGCACTAGAACACAACTTAACAATAGCGAGATTTTCAAGCCATTGGCCTCTTTTTTCTTCAAAATCTCAACGGTACACCATGGTGATCCGTTGTCAGTAAATTAATTACAGTCTACTGAAATTATTTAGCAATGAACGGATCACCATGGTGTACCGTTGCAAATAAGCCTAAGAAATGCGCTGTTGTGATTTCTACTAATTGTGCTTACACATAGTAATTACTACTAGTTTAGAACGATTAAACTTCCTAGTTTTTTCAAAACACAACGCCAAAATTAAGATGACAAGGATGGTGATCCGTCAACGGTACACCACAATCCCGTGTAACCAAAATAGGAACAGAGTTTAGGACTGGGGATAGACTAGTTCAGGAAAACAAACACTCAAACGAACTTGCATCATTCCAGTCTCTTTCATCCAGACAAAGGAAAGCTCCCCCTCAGCGGTACAGAAGATAGGCGTATCATAGGCGTATCTCCTTTAAACTGAAAACCCGCATATGTAAATGGTCTTGGGTGCTCGCAGCTGAACCTAATGGCCTTCCAATAGTAACACCAAACCATGCCATAAGATGATATTTGCTGTTCATCTGAAGTAATTTAGAAATACGACTTCCGCCGCTTTTGTACCTACCCTGCGAAGGTTGTCCTTGCCGGGTTGCAAAATGAGCTAGACATATATGTAAGAAGACTTAAAAGAAACGTTGTACCTCAATTCCGTGGCCCTTTCAAATGCAAGATGCGGTATTTTTCTCTTCTTTTTTTCAATTAGATTTGGACTAATCGGTTATAAAATACGCGACTCGCGCTTGACGGGAATTCAATGTTCCAAGTGGCACAGCCCTTTCGCCTACCGCACCAACTGCACCGACTAACGCAGTCTTCCTTTATTATTTTAACTGGTAGCCTTATTTATCAGTAGTTATCAGGATATACAACTTGACTTTGGAACCTTTTGAAACCTTCCTTTACAGCTAATGGCCTACTTTCACTTTGTGGTGATTCTTTTCTGATGAACACATCAGTCTCTCAAAATATCACTAGTGTCGATTTTCTTTAATTGCTTGTGCAAACAAATACAAAAACACAGCAGAAAACACGGAAAATCTGTATATCACCAAACGAGTCTACATACTTTATAGTTTACTACAAAACCGTTAATACTATCGCCAAAATTCTATTTAGCGGCAACTAACATTGCTCACAAGCCTACCACGATAACTTCAGCAATCGTCACATCACTTACGGCGCTGAAAACAATTATTCCTAATAAATACAGTCTCGGTCACAAATGTTGTAACACAGACGGCAATTTGCCCCCTCTCCCCCTTCAATGTTGACGTTTATGGGTTGGAGTGCAAAAACCAACCGGTAAATGCAACATTGATTGGAGGGAGGAGGAGGGGTACGTTATTAACAGCCTTGATGCGCTTCACTTGCTGTTTAAGCGAAGTGTTACAACTATTTATGATCGAGATTGTCTGGGTGTTGAATGACGCAATTCAGATAACAAAAAGCGCGATAACCAATGTATTCTGTAACGTTCGGTTTCATGGGACTTTCCTTATGAAAATATGTCAAAGCATGTTTAGTTACTTATAAAATTGATAGAATGAGTTGACTTGTTGCTAAAATGGAAAGATATCTTGTAGATTTACGAGCGAAAAGCTGCACAAGCGTAATGGCCTTTAATTGAACCCTGTTTCGATATTAACGTCACACGGCCAAGAGCTTTTTACTGAAGCCACGTTAAATTGAAGGACTTTTCGATAGTAAAGTTGCTGATTTTTGTGATATTTCAACAGCAACGGTTGAAAGAATTTCCAAAAGAAATAGGAACACTCCCGCGTGTTTAAAAAATTCCGCAAAAAGAGGGCGTAAGTTCAAGCTACTGTAAGTAACACACTGAGAAGGCACCTCATTTGCTGTCTCAGGTTCCTGCGAAAAAGAGACGGGACTTTTACCTGTAAGAGAATAGACACTGTGCATAATGACCCGAACGAGGGGTGGTGGTACCAAGTATTATTTATTACCTTAACTCGTTTTCAGCTCCATAGCGTACAACAGTAAATGTTCTCTTTTTGGTGTGTAAACACATTCTTACACCGCTGGAGTATGTAGAAAAAAGGTTGTTGGTTTCATCGTAAGGTTGCAAGTACTATTTTCAACGATTTGTCTTCTACTTTTTACTTAACAATCAACTGTCTTGTTGTTTTGCCTTTTAATAGGTATTGAATTATAGCTCTGCAAAGAAAAAGTTATATTTACCGGCATATTCCCTTAGATGAAGGACTCCACAAATTGATTTGTAGAAAATTGCTTGTGCAAACAATGAACATCACCATTGTGATCACGGTACACCGTCACCGTTTCTTCCAAAATTATTCACGCTCCCTTTAAATCGGTCTTCTTTGCCCAATTGTTTACTAGAAAATAAGCACTAGAACACAACTTAACAATAGCGAGATTTTCAAGCCATTGGCCTCTTTTTTCTTCAAAATCTCAACGGTACACCATGGTGATCCGTTGTCAGTAAATTAATTACAGTCTACTGAAATTATTTAGCAATGAACGGATCACCATGGTGTACCGTTGCAAATAAGCCTAAGAAATGCGCTGTTGTGATTTCTACTAATTGTGCTTACACATAGTAATTACTACTAGTTTAGAACGATTAAACTTCCTAGTTTTTTCAAAACACAACGCCAAAATTAAGATGACAAGGATGGTGATCCGTCAACGGTACACCACAATCCCGTGTAACCAAAATAGGAACAGAGTTTAGGACTGGGGATAGACTAGTTCAGGAAAACAAACACTCAAACGAACTTGCATCATTCCAGTCTCTTTCATCCAGACAAAGGAAAGCTCCCCCTCAGCGGTACAGAAGATAGGCGTATCATAGGCGTATCTCCTTTAAACTGAAAACCCGCATATGTAAATGGTCTTGGGTGCTCGCAGCTGAACCTAATGGCCTTCCAATAGTAACACCAAACCATGCCATAAGATGATATTTGCTGTTCATCTGAAGTAATTTAGAAATACGACTTCCGCCGCTTTTGTACCTACCCTGCGAAGGTTGTCCTTGCCGGGTTGCAAAATGAGCTAGACATATATGTAAGAAGACTTAAAAGAAACGTTGTACCTCAATTCCGTGGCCCTTTCAAATGCAAGATGCGGTATTTTTCTCTTCTTTTTTTCAATTAGATTTGGACTAATCGGTTATAAAATACGCGACTCGCGCTTGACGGGAATTCAATGTTCCAAGTGGCACAGCCCTTTCGCCTACCGCACCAACTGCACCGACTAACGCAGTCTTCCTTTATTATTTTAACTGGTAGCCTTATTTATCAGTAGTTATCAGGATATACAACTTGACTTTGGAACCTTTTGAAACCTTCCTTTACAGCTAATGGCCTACTTTCACTTTGTGGTGATTCTTTTCTGATGAACACATCAGTCTCTCAAAATATCACTAGTGTCGATTTTCTTTAATTGCTTGTGCAAACAAATACAAAAACACAGCAGAAAACACGGAAAATCTGTATATCACCAAACGAGTCTACATACTTTATAGTTTACTACAAAACCGTTAATACTATCGCCAAAATTCTATTTAGCGGCAACTAACATTGCTCACAAGCCTACCACGATAACTTCAGCAATCGTCACATCACTTACGGCGCTGAAAACAATTATTCCTAATAAATACAGTCTCGGTCACAAATGTTGTAACACAGACGGCAATTTGCCCCCTCTCCCCCTTCAATGTTGACGTTTATGGGTTGGAGTGCAAAAACCAACCGGTAAATGCAACATTGATTGGAGGGAGGAGGAGGGGTACGTTATTAACAGCCTTGATGCGCTTCACTTGCTGTTTAAGCGAAGTGTTACAACTATTTATGATCGAGATTGTCTGGGTGTTGAATGACGCAATTCAGATAACAAAAAGCGCGATAACCAATGTATTCTGTAACGTTCGGTTTCATGGGACTTTCCTTATGAAAATATGTCAAAGCATGTTTAGTTACTTATAAAATTGATAGAATGAGTTGACTTGTTGCTAAAATGGAAAGATATCTTGTAGATTTACGAGCGAAAAGCTGCACAAGCGTAATGGCCTTTAATTGAACCCTGTTTCGATATTAACGTCACACGGCCAAGAGCTTTTTACTGAAGCCACGTTAAATTGAAGGACTTTTCGATAGTAAAGTTGCTGATTTTTGTGATATTTCAACAGCAACGGTTGAAAGAATTTCCAAAAGAAATAGGAACACTCCCGCGTGTTTAAAAAATTCCGCAAAAAGAGGGCGTAAGTTCAAGCTACTGTAAGTAACACACTGAGAAGGCACCTCATTTGCTGTCTCAGGTTCCTGCGAAAAAGAGACGGGACTTTTACCTGTAAGAGAATAGACACTGTGCATAATGACCCGAACGAGGGGTGGTGGTACCAAGTATTATTTATTACCTTAACTCGTTTTCAGCTCCATAGCGTACAACAGTAAATGTTCTCTTTTTGGTGTGTAAACACATTCTTACACCGCTGGAGTATGTAGAAAAAAGGTTGTTGGTTTCATCGTAAGGTTGCAAGTACTATTTTCAACGATTTGTCTTCTACTTTTTACTTAACAATCAACTGTCTTGTTGTTTTGCCTTTTAATAGGTATTGAATTATAGCTCTGCAAAGAAAAAGTTATATTTACCGGCATATTCCCTTAGATGAAGGACTCCACAAATTGATTTGTAGAAAATTGCTTGTGCAAACAATGAACATCACCATTGTGATCACGGTACACCGTCACCGTTTCTTCCAAAATTATTCACGCTCCCTTTAAATCGGTCTTCTTTGCCCAATTGTTTACTAGAAAATAAGCACTAGAACACAACTTAACAATAGCGAGATTTTCAAGCCATTGGCCTCTTTTTTCTTCAAAATCTCAACGGTACACCATGGTGATCCGTTGTCAGTAAATTAATTACAGTCTACTGAAATTATTTAGCAATGAACGGATCACCATGGTGTACCGTTGCAAATAAGCCTAAGAAATGCGCTGTTGTGATTTCTACTAATTGTGCTTACACATAGTAATTACTACTAGTTTAGAACGATTAAACTTCCTAGTTTTTTCAAAACACAACGCCAAAATTAAGATGACAAGGATGGTGATCCGTCAACGGTACACCACAATCCCGTGTAACCAAAATAGGAACAGAGTTTAGGACTGGGGATAGACTAGTTCAGGAAAACAAACACTCAAACGAACTTGCATCATTCCAGTCTCTTTCATCCAGACAAAGGAAAGCTCCCCCTCAGCGGTACAGAAGATAGGCGTATCATAGGCGTATCTCCTTTAAACTGAAAACCCGCATATGTAAATGGTCTTGGGTGCTCGCAGCTGAACCTAATGGCCTTCCAATAGTAACACCAAACCATGCCATAAGATGATATTTGCTGTTCATCTGAAGTAATTTAGAAATACGACTTCCGCCGCTTTTGTACCTACCCTGCGAAGGTTGTCCTTGCCGGGTTGCAAAATGAGCTAGACATATATGTAAGAAGACTTAAAAGAAACGTTGTACCTCAATTCCGTGGCCCTTTCAAATGCAAGATGCGGTATTTTTCTCTTCTTTTTTTCAATTAGATTTGGACTAATCGGTTATAAAATACGCGACTCGCGCTTGACGGGAATTCAATGTTCCAAGTGGCACAGCCCTTTCGCCTACCGCACCAACTGCACCGACTAACGCAGTCTTCCTTTATTATTTTAACTGGTAGCCTTATTTATCAGTAGTTATCAGGATATACAACTTGACTTTGGAACCTTTTGAAACCTTCCTTTACAGCTAATGGCCTACTTTCACTTTGTGGTGATTCTTTTCTGATGAACACATCAGTCTCTCAAAATATCACTAGTGTCGATTTTCTTTAATTGCTTGTGCAAACAAATACAAAAACACAGCAGAAAACACGGAAAATCTGTATATCACCAAACGAGTCTACATACTTTATAGTTTACTACAAAACCGTTAATACTATCGCCAAAATTCTATTTAGCGGCAACTAACATTGCTCACAAGCCTACCACGATAACTTCAGCAATCGTCACATCACTTACGGCGCTGAAAACAATTATTCCTAATAAATACAGTCTCGGTCACAAATGTTGTAACACAGACGGCAATTTGCCCCCTCTCCCCCTTCAATGTTGACGTTTATGGGTTGGAGTGCAAAAACCAACCGGTAAATGCAACATTGATTGGAGGGAGGAGGAGGGGTACGTTATTAACAGCCTTGATGCGCTTCACTTGCTGTTTAAGCGAAGTGTTACAACTATTTATGATCGAGATTGTCTGGGTGTTGAATGACGCAATTCAGATAACAAAAAGCGCGATAACCAATGTATTCTGTAACGTTCGGTTTCATGGGACTTTCCTTATGAAAATATGTCAAAGCATGTTTAGTTACTTATAAAATTGATAGAATGAGTTGACTTGTTGCTAAAATGGAAAGATATCTTGTAGATTTACGAGCGAAAAGCTGCACAAGCGTAATGGCCTTTAATTGAACCCTGTTTCGATATTAACGTCACACGGCCAAGAGCTTTTTACTGAAGCCACGTTAAATTGAAGGACTTTTCGATAGTAAAGTTGCTGATTTTTGTGATATTTCAACAGCAACGGTTGAAAGAATTTCCAAAAGAAATAGGAACACTCCCGCGTGTTTAAAAAATTCCGCAAAAAGAGGGCGTAAGTTCAAGCTACTGTAAGTAACACACTGAGAAGGCACCTCATTTGCTGTCTCAGGTTCCTGCGAAAAAGAGACGGGACTTTTACCTGTAAGAGAATAGACACTGTGCATAATGACCCGAACGAGGGGTGGTGGTACCAAGTATTATTTATTACCTTAACTCGTTTTCAGCTCCATAGCGTACAACAGTAAATGTTCTCTTTTTGGTGTGTAAACACATTCTTACACCGCTGGAGTATGTAGAAAAAAGGTTGTTGGTTTCATCGTAAGGTTGCAAGTACTATTTTCAACGATTTGTCTTCTACTTTTTACTTAACAATCAACTGTCTTGTTGTTTTGCCTTTTAATAGGTATTGAATTATAGCTCTGCAAAGAAAAAGTTATATTTACCGGCATATTCCCTTAGATGAAGGACTCCACAAATTGATTTGTAGAAAATTGCTTGTGCAAACAATGAACATCACCATTGTGATCACGGTACACCGTCACCGTTTCTTCCAAAATTATTCACGCTCCCTTTAAATCGGTCTTCTTTGCCCAATTGTTTACTAGAAAATAAGCACTAGAACACAACTTAACAATAGCGAGATTTTCAAGCCATTGGCCTCTTTTTTCTTCAAAATCTCAACGGTACACCATGGTGATCCGTTGTCAGTAAATTAATTACAGTCTACTGAAATTATTTAGCAATGAACGGATCACCATGGTGTACCGTTGCAAATAAGCCTAAGAAATGCGCTGTTGTGATTTCTACTAATTGTGCTTACACATAGTAATTACTACTAGTTTAGAACGATTAAACTTCCTAGTTTTTTCAAAACACAACGCCAAAATTAAGATGACAAGGATGGTGATCCGTCAACGGTACACCACAATCCCGTGTAACCAAAATAGGAACAGAGTTTAGGACTGGGGATAGACTAGTTCAGGAAAACAAACACTCAAACGAACTTGCATCATTCCAGTCTCTTTCATCCAGACAAAGGAAAGCTCCCCCTCAGCGGTACAGAAGATAGGCGTATCATAGGCGTATCTCCTTTAAACTGAAAACCCGCATATGTAAATGGTCTTGGGTGCTCGCAGCTGAACCTAATGGCCTTCCAATAGTAACACCAAACCATGCCATAAGATGATATTTGCTGTTCATCTGAAGTAATTTAGAAATACGACTTCCGCCGCTTTTGTACCTACCCTGCGAAGGTTGTCCTTGCCGGGTTGCAAAATGAGCTAGACATATATGTAAGAAGACTTAAAAGAAACGTTGTACCTCAATTCCGTGGCCCTTTCAAATGCAAGATGCGGTATTTTTCTCTTCTTTTTTTCAATTAGATTTGGACTAATCGGTTATAAAATACGCGACTCGCGCTTGACGGGAATTCAATGTTCCAAGTGGCACAGCCCTTTCGCCTACCGCACCAACTGCACCGACTAACGCAGTCTTCCTTTATTATTTTAACTGGTAGCCTTATTTATCAGTAGTTATCAGGATATACAACTTGACTTTGGAACCTTTTGAAACCTTCCTTTACAGCTAATGGCCTACTTTCACTTTGTGGTGATTCTTTTCTGATGAACACATCAGTCTCTCAAAATATCACTAGTGTCGATTTTCTTTAATTGCTTGTGCAAACAAATACAAAAACACAGCAGAAAACACGGAAAATCTGTATATCACCAAACGAGTCTACATACTTTATAGTTTACTACAAAACCGTTAATACTATCGCCAAAATTCTATTTAGCGGCAACTAACATTGCTCACAAGCCTACCACGATAACTTCAGCAATCGTCACATCACTTACGGCGCTGAAAACAATTATTCCTAATAAATACAGTCTCGGTCACAAATGTTGTAACACAGACGGCAATTTGCCCCCTCTCCCCCTTCAATGTTGACGTTTATGGGTTGGAGTGCAAAAACCAACCGGTAAATGCAACATTGATTGGAGGGAGGAGGAGGGGTACGTTATTAACAGCCTTGATGCGCTTCACTTGCTGTTTAAGCGAAGTGTTACAACTATTTATGATCGAGATTGTCTGGGTGTTGAATGACGCAATTCAGATAACAAAAAGCGCGATAACCAATGTATTCTGTAACGTTCGGTTTCATGGGACTTTCCTTATGAAAATATGTCAAAGCATGTTTAGTTACTTATAAAATTGATAGAATGAGTTGACTTGTTGCTAAAATGGAAAGATATCTTGTAGATTTACGAGCGAAAAGCTGCACAAGCGTAATGGCCTTTAATTGAACCCTGTTTCGATATTAACGTCACACGGCCAAGAGCTTTTTACTGAAGCCACGTTAAATTGAAGGACTTTTCGATAGTAAAGTTGCTGATTTTTGTGATATTTCAACAGCAACGGTTGAAAGAATTTCCAAAAGAAATAGGAACACTCCCGCGTGTTTAAAAAATTCCGCAAAAAGAGGGCGTAAGTTCAAGCTACTGTAAGTAACACACTGAGAAGGCACCTCATTTGCTGTCTCAGGTTCCTGCGAAAAAGAGACGGGACTTTTACCTGTAAGAGAATAGACACTGTGCATAATGACCCGAACGAGGGGTGGTGGTACCAAGTATTATTTATTACCTTAACTCGTTTTCAGCTCCATAGCGTACAACAGTAAATGTTCTCTTTTTGGTGTGTAAACACATTCTTACACCGCTGGAGTATGTAGAAAAAAGGTTGTTGGTTTCATCGTAAGGTTGCAAGTACTATTTTCAACGATTTGTCTTCTACTTTTTACTTAACAATCAACTGTCTTGTTGTTTTGCCTTTTAATAGGTATTGAATTATAGCTCTGCAAAGAAAAAGTTATATTTACCGGCATATTCCCTTAGATGAAGGACTCCACAAATTGATTTGTAGAAAATTGCTTGTGCAAACAATGAACATCACCATTGTGATCACGGTACACCGTCACCGTTTCTTCCAAAATTATTCACGCTCCCTTTAAATCGGTCTTCTTTGCCCAATTGTTTACTAGAAAATAAGCACTAGAACACAACTTAACAATAGCGAGATTTTCAAGCCATTGGCCTCTTTTTCTTCAAAATCTCAACGGTACACCATGGTGATCCGTTGTCAGTAAATTAATTACAGTCTACTGAAATTATTTAGCAATGAACGGATCACCATGGTGTACCGTTGCAAATAAGCCTAAGAAATGCGCTGTTGTGATTTCTACTAATTGTGCTTACACATAGTAATTACTACTAGTTTAGAACGATTAAACTTCCTAGTTTTTTCAAAACACAACGCCAAAATTAAGATGACAAGGATGGTGATCCGTCAACGGTACACCACAATCCCGTGTAACCAAAATAGGAACAGAGTTTAGGACTGGGGATAGACTAGTTCAGGAAAACAAACACTCAAACGAACTTGCATCATTCCAGTCTCTTTCATCCAGACAAAGGAAAGCTCCCCTCAGCGGTACAGAAGATAGGCGTATCATAGGCGTATCTCCTTTAAACTGAAAACCCGCATATGTAAATGGTCTTGGGTGCTCGCAGCTGAACCTAATGGCCTTCCAATAGTAACACCAAACCATGCCATAAGATGATATTTGCTGTTCATCTGAAGTAATTTAGAAATACGACTTCCGCCGCTTTTGTACCTACCCTGCGAAGGTTGTCCTTGCCGGGTTGCAAAATGAGCTAGACATATATGTAAGAAGACTTAAAAGAAACGTTGTACCTCAATTCCGTGGCCCTTTCAAATGCAAGATGCGGTATTTTTCTCTTCTTTTTTTCAATTAGATTTGGACTAATCGGTTATAAAATACGCGACTCGCGCTTGACGGGAATTCAATGTTCCAAGTGGCACAGCCCTTTCGCCTACCGCACCAACTGCACCGACTAACGCAGTCTTCCTTTATTATTTTAACTGGTAGCCTTATTTATCAGTAGTTATCAGGATATACAACTTGACTTTGGAACCTTTTGAAACCTTCCTTTACAGCTAATGGCCTACTTTCACTTTGTGGTGATTCTTTTCTGATGAACACATCAGTCTCTCAAAATATCACTAGTGTCGATTTTCTTTAATTGCTTGTGCAAACAAATACAAAAACACAGCAGAAAACACGGAAAATCTGTATATCACCAAACGAGTCTACATACTTTATAGTTTACTACAAAACCGTTAATACTATCGCCAAAATTCTATTTAGCGGCAACTAACATTGCTCACAAGCCTACCACGATAACTTCAGCAATCGTCACATCACTTACGGCGCTGAAAACAATTATTCCTAATAAATACAGTCTCGGTCACAAATGTTGTAACACAGACGGCAATTTGCCCCCTCTCCCCCTTCAATGTTGACGTTTATGGGTTGGAGTGCAAAAACCAACCGGTAAATGCAACATTGATTGGAGGGAGGAGGAGGGGTACGTTATTAACAGCCTTGATGCGCTTCACTTGCTGTTTAAGCGAAGTGTTACAACTATTTATGATCGAGATTGTCTGGGTGTTGAATGACGCAATTCAGATAACAAAAAGCGCGATAACCAATGTATTCTGTAACGTTCGGTTTCATGGGACTTTCCTTATGAAAATATGTCAAAGCATGTTTAGTTACTTATAAAATTGATAGAATGAGTTGACTTGTTGCTAAAATGGAAAGATATCTTGTAGATTTACGAGCGAAAAGCTGCACAAGCGTAATGGCCTTTAATTGAACCCTGTTTCGATATTAACGTCACACGGCCAAGAGCTTTTTACTGAAGCCACGTTAAATTGAAGGACTTTTCGATAGTAAAGTTGCTGATTTTTGTGATATTTCAACAGCAACGGTTGAAAGAATTTCCAAAAGAAATAGGAACACTCCCGCGTGTTTAAAAAATTCCGCAAAAAGAGGGCGTAAGTTCAAGCTACTGTAAGTAACACACTGAGAAGGCACCTCATTTGCTGTCTCAGGTTCCTGCGAAAAAGAGACGGGACTTTTACCTGTAAGAGAATAGACACTGTGCATAATGACCCGAACGAGGGGTGGTGGTACCAAGTATTATTTATTACCTTAACTCGTTTTCAGCTCCATAGCGTACAACAGTAAATGTTCTCTTTTTGGTGTGTAAACACATTCTTACACCGCTGGAGTATGTAGAAAAAAGGTTGTTGGTTTCATCGTAAGGTTGCAAGTACTATTTTCAACGATTTGTCTTCTACTTTTTACTTAACAATCAACTGTCTTGTTGTTTTGCCTTTTAATAGGTATTGAATTATAGCTCTGCAAAGAAAAAGTTATATTTACCGGCATATTCCCTTAGATGAAGGACTCCACAAATTGATTTGTAGAAAATTGCTTGTGCAAACAATGAACATCACCATTGTGATCACGGTACACCGTCACCGTTTCTTCCAAAATTATTCACGCTCCCTTTAAATCGGTCTTCTTTGCCCAATTGTTTACTAGAAAATAAGCACTAGAACACAACTTAACAATAGCGAGATTTTCAAGCCATTGGCCTCTTTTTTCTTCAAAATCTCAACGGTACACCATGGTGATCCGTTGTCAGTAAATTAATTACAGTCTACTGAAATTATTTAGCAATGAACGGATCACCATGGTGTACCGTTGCAAATAAGCCTAAGAAATGCGCTGTTGTGATTTCTACTAATTGTGCTTACACATAGTAATTACTACTAGTTTAGAACGATTAAACTTCCTAGTTTTTTCAAAACACAACGCCAAAATTAAGATGACAAGGATGGTGATCCGTCAACGGTACACCACAATCCCGTGTAACCAAAATAGGAACAGAGTTTAGGACTGGGGATAGACTAGTTCAGGAAAACAAACACTCAAACGAACTTGCATCATTCCAGTCTCTTTCATCCAGACAAAGGAAAGCTCCCCCTCAGCGGTACAGAAGATAGGCGTATCATAGGCGTATCTCCTTTAAACTGAAAACCCGCATATGTAAATGGTCTTGGGTGCTCGCAGCTGAACCTAATGGCCTTCCAATAGTAACACCAAACCATGCCATAAGATGATATTTGCTGTTCATCTGAAGTAATTTAGAAATACGACTTCCGCCGCTTTTGTACCTACCCTGCGAAGGTTGTCCTTGCCGGGTTGCAAAATGAGCTAGACATATATGTAAGAAGACTTAAAAGAAACGTTGTACCTCAATTCCGTGGCCCTTTCAAATGCAAGATGCGGTATTTTTCTCTTCTTTTTTTCAATTAGATTTGGACTAATCGGTTATAAAATACGCGACTCGCGCTTGACGGGAATTCAATGTTCCAAGTGGCACAGCCCTTTCGCCTACCGCACCAACTGCACCGACTAACGCAGTCTTCCTTATTATTTTAACTGGTAGCCTTATTTATCAGTAGTTATCAGGATATACAACTTGACTTTGGAACCTTTTGAAACCTTCCTTTACAGCTAATGGCCTACTTTCACTTTGTGGTGATTCTTTTCTGATGAACACATCAGTCTCTCAAAATATCACTAGTGTCGATTTTCTTTAATTGCTTGTGCAAACAAATACAAAAACACAGCAGAAAACACGGAAAATCTGTATATCACCAAACGAGTCTACATACTTTATAGTTTACTACAAAACCGTTAATACTATCGCCAAAATTCTATTTAGCGGCAACTAACATTGCTCACAAGCCTACCACGATAACTTCAGCAATCGTCACATCACTTACGGCGCTGAAAACAATTATTCCTAATAAATACAGTCTCGGTCACAAATGTTGTAACACAGACGGCAATTTGCCCCCTCTCCCCCTTCAATGTTGACGTTTATGGGTTGGAGTGCAAAAACCAACCGGTAAATGCAACATTGATTGGAGGGAGGAGGAGGGGTACGTTATTAACAGCCTTGATGCGCTTCACTTGCTGTTTAAGCGAAGTGTTACAACTATTTATGATCGAGATTGTCTGGGTGTTGAATGACGCAATTCAGATAACAAAAAGCGCGATAACCAATGTATTCTGTAACGTTCGGTTTCATGGGACTTTCCTTATGAAAATATGTCAAAGCATGTTTAGTTACTTATAAAATTGATAGAATGAGTTGACTTGTTGCTAAAATGGAAAGATATCTTGTAGATTTACGAGCGAAAAGCTGCACAAGCGTAATGGCCTTTAATTGAACCCTGTTTCGATATTAACGTCACACGGCCAAGAGCTTTTTACTGAAGCCACGTTAAATTGAAGGACTTTTCGATAGTAAAGTTGCTGATTTTTGTGATATTTCAACAGCAACGGTTGAAAGAATTTCCAAAAGAAATAGGAACACTCCCGCGTGTTTAAAAATTCCGCAAAAAGAGGGCGTAAGTTCAAGCTACTGTAAGTAACACACTGAGAAGGCACCTCATTTGCTGTCTCAGGTTCCTGCGAAAAAGAGACGGGACTTTTACCTGTAAGAGAATAGACACTGTGCATAATGACCCGAACGAGGGGTGGTGGTACCAAGTATTATTTATTACCTTAACTCGTTTTCAGCTCCATAGCGTACAACAGTAAATGTTCTCTTTTTGGTGTGTAAACACATTCTTACACCGCTGGAGTATGTAGAAAAAAGGTTGTTGGTTTCATCGTAAGGTTGCAAGTACTATTTTCAACGATTTGTCTTCTACTTTTTACTTAACAATCAACTGTCTTGTTGTTTTGCCTTTTAATAGGTATTGAATTATAGCTCTGCAAAGAAAAAGTTATATTTACCGGCATATTCCCTTAGATGAAGGACTCCACAAATTGATTTGTAGAAAATTGCTTGTGCAAACAATGAACATCACCATTGTGATCACGGTACACCGTCACCGTTTCTTCCAAAATTATTCACGCTCCCTTTAAATCGGTCTTCTTTGCCCAATTGTTTACTAGAAAATAAGCACTAGAACACAACTTAACAATAGCGAGATTTTCAAGCCATTGGCCTCTTTTTTCTTCAAAATCTCAACGGTACACCATGGTGATCCGTTGTCAGTAAATTAATTACAGTCTACTGAAATTATTTAGCAATGAACGGATCACCATGGTGTACCGTTGCAAATAAGCCTAAGAAATGCGCTGTTGTGATTTCTACTAATTGTGCTTACACATAGTAATTACTACTAGTTTAGAACGATTAAACTTCCTAGTTTTTTCAAAACACAACGCCAAAATTAAGATGACAAGGATGGTGATCCGTCAACGGTACACCACAATCCCGTGTAACCAAAATAGGAACAGAGTTTAGGACTGGGGATAGACTAGTTCAGGAAAACCACACTCAAACGAACTTGCATCATTCCAGTCTCTTTCATCCAGACAAAGGAAAGCTCCCCCTCAGCGGTACAGAAGATAGGCGTATCATAGGCGTATCTCCTTTAAACTGAAAACCCGCATATGTAAATGGTCTTGGGTGCTCGCAGCTGAACCTAATGGCCTTCCAATAGTAACACCAAACCATGCCATAAGATGATATTTGCTGTTCATCTGAAGTAATTTAGAAATACGACTTCCGCCGCTTTTGTACCTACCCTGCGAAGGTTGTCCTTGCCGGGTTGCAAAATGAGCTAGACATATATGTAAGAAGACTTAAAAGAAACGTTGTACCTCAATTCCGTGGCCCTTTCAAATGCAAGATGCGGTATTTTTCTCTTCTTTTTTTCAATTAGATTTGGACTAATCGGTTATAAAATACGCGACTCGCGCTTGACGGGAATTCAATGTTCCAAGTGGCACAGCCCTTTCGCCTACCGCACCAACTGCACCGACTAACGCAGTCTTCCTTTATTATTTTAACTGGTAGCCTTATTTATCAGTAGTTATCAGGATATACAACTTGACTTTGGAACCTTTTGAAACCTTCCTTTACAGCTAATGGCCTACTTTCACTTTGTGGTGATTCTTTTCTGATGAACACATCAGTCTCTCAAAATATCACTAGTGTCGATTTTCTTTAATTGCTTGTGCAAACAAATACAAAAACACAGCAGAAAACACGGAAAATCTGTATATCACCAAACGAGTCTACATACTTTATAGTTTACTACAAAACCGTTAATACTATCGCCAAAATTCTATTTAGCGGCAACTAACATTGCTCACAAGCCTACCACGATAACTTCAGCAATCGTCACATCACTTACGGCGCTGAAAACAATTATTCCTAATAAATACAGTCTCGGTCACAAATGTTGTAACACAGACGGCAATTTGCCCCCTCTCCCCCTTCAATGTTGACGTTTATGGGTTGGAGTGCAAAAACCAACCGGTAAATGCAACATTGATTGGAGGGAGGAGGAGGGGTACGTTATTAACAGCCTTGATGCGCTTCACTTGCTGTTTAAGCGAAGTGTTACAACTATTTATGATCGAGATTGTCTGGGTGTTGAATGACGCAATTCAGATAACAAAAGCGCGATAACCAATGTATTCTGTAACGTTCGGTTTCATGGGACTTTCCTTATGAAAATATGTCAAAGCATGTTTAGTTACTTATAAAATTGATAGAATGAGTTGACTTGTTGCTAAAATGGAAAGATATCTTGTAGATTTACGAGCGAAAAGCTGCACAAGCGTAATGGCCTTTAATTGAACCCTGTTTCGATATTAACGTCACACGGCCAAGAGCTTTTTACTGAAGCCACGTTAAATTGAAGGACTTTTCGATAGTAAAGTTGCTGATTTTTGTGATATTTCAACAGCAACGGTTGAAAGAATTTCCAAAAGAAATAGGAACACTCCCGCGTGTTTAAAAAATTCCGCAAAAAGAGGGCGTAAGTTCAAGCTACTGTAAGTAACACACTGAGAAGGCACCTCATTTGCTGTCTCAGGTTCCTGCGAAAAAGAGACGGGACTTTTACCTGTAAGAGAATAGACACTGTGCATAATGACCCGAACGAGGGGTGGTGGTACCAAGTATTATTTATTACCTTAACTCGTTTTCAGCTCCATAGCGTACAACAGTAAATGTTCTCTTTTTGGTGTGTAAACACATTCTTACACCGCTGGAGTATGTAGAAAAAAGGTTGTTGGTTTCATCGTAAGGTTGCAAGTACTATTTTCAACGATTTGTCTTCTACTTTTTACTTAACAATCAACTGTCTTGTTGTTTTGCCTTTTAATAGGTATTGAATTATAGCTCTGCAAAGAAAAAGTTATATTTACCGGCATATTCCCTTAGATGAAGGACTCCACAAATTGATTTGTAGAAAATTGCTTGTGCAAACAATGAACATCACCATTGTGATCACGGTACACCGTCACCGTTTCTTCCAAAATTATTCACGCTCCCTTTAAATCGGTCTTCTTTGCCCAATTGTTTACTAGAAAATAAGCACTAGAACACAACTTAACAATAGCGAGATTTTCAAGCCATTGGCCTCTTTTTTCTTCAAAATCTCAACGGTACACCATGGTGATCCGTTGTCAGTAAATTAATTACAGTCTACTGAAATTATTTAGCAATGAACGGATCACCATGGTGTACCGTTGCAAATAAGCCTAAGAAATGCGCTGTTGTGATTTCTACTAATTGTGCTTACACATAGTAATTACTACTAGTTTAGAACGATTAAACTTCCTAGTTTTTTCAAAACACAACGCCAAAATTAAGATGACAAGGATGGTGATCCGTCAACGGTACACCACAATCCCGTGTAACCAAAATAGGAACAGAGTTTAGGACTGGGGATAGACTAGTTCAGGAAAACAAACACTCAAACGAACTTGCATCATTCCAGTCTCTTTCATCCAGACAAAGGAAAGCTCCCCCTCAGCGGTACAGAAGATAGGCGTATCATAGGCGTATCTCCTTTAAACTGAAAACCCGCATATGTAAATGGTCTTGGGTGCTCGCAGCTGAACCTAATGGCCTTCCAATAGTAACACCAAACCATGCCATAAGATGATATTTGCTGTTCATCTGAAGTAATTTAGAAATACGACTTCCGCCGCTTTTGTACCTACCCTGCGAAGGTTGTCCTTGCCGGGTTGCAAAATGAGCTAGACATATATGTAAGAAGACTTAAAAGAAACGTTGTACCTCAATTCCGTGGCCCTTTCAAATGCAAGATGCGGTATTTTTCTCTTCTTTTTTTCAATTAGATTTGGACTAATCGGTTATAAAATACGCGACTCGCGCTTGACGGGAATTCAATGTTCCAAGTGGCACAGCCCTTTCGCCTACCGCACCAACTGCACCGACTAACGCAGTCTTCCTTTATTATTTTAACTGGTAGCCTTATTTATCAGTAGTTATCAGGATATACAACTTGACTTTGGAACCTTTTGAAACCTTCCTTTACAGCTAATGGCCTACTTTCACTTTGTGGTGATTCTTTTCTGATGAACACATCAGTCTCTCAAAATATCACTAGTGTCGATTTTCTTTAATTGCTTGTGCAAACAAATACAAAAACACAGCAGAAAACACGGAAAATCTGTATATCACCAAACGAGTCTACATACTTTATAGTTTACTACAAAACCGTTAATACTATCGCCAAAATTCTATTTAGCGGCAACTAACATTGCTCACAAGCCTACCACGATAACTTCAGCAATCGTCACATCACTTACGGCGCTGAAAACAATTATTCCTAATAAATACAGTCTCGGTCACAAATGTTGTAACACAGACGGCAATTTGCCCCCTCTCCCCTTCAATGTTGACGTTTATGGGTTGGAGTGCAAAAACCAACCGGTAAATGCAACATTGATTGGAGGGAGGAGGAGGGGTACGTTATTAACAGCCTTGATGCGCTTCACTTGCTGTTTAAGCGAAGTGTTACAACTATTTATGATCGAGATTGTCTGGGTGTTGAATGACGCAATTCAGATAACAAAAAGCGCGATAACCAATGTATTCTGTAACGTTCGGTTTCATGGGACTTTCCTTATGAAAATATGTCAAAGCATGTTTAGTTACTTATAAAATTGATAGAATGAGTTGACTTGTTGCTAAAATGGAAAGATATCTTGTAGATTTACGAGCGAAAAGCTGCACAAGCGTAATGGCCTTTAATTGAACCCTGTTTCGATATTAACGTCACACGGCCAAGAGCTTTTTACTGAAGCCACGTTAAATTGAAGGACTTTTCGATAGTAAAGTTGCTGATTTTTGTGATATTTCAACAGCAACGGTTGAAAGAATTTCCAAAAGAAATAGGAACACTCCCGCGTGTTTAAAAAATTCCGCAAAAAGAGGGCGTAAGTTCAAGCTACTGTAAGTAACACACTGAGAAGGCACCTCATTTGCTGTCTCAGGTTCCTGCGAAAAAGAGACGGGACTTTTACCTGTAAGAGAATAGACACTGTGCATAATGACCCGAACGAGGGGTGGTGGTACCAAGTATTATTTATTACCTTAACTCGTTTTCAGCTCCATAGCGTACAACAGTAAATGTTCTCTTTTTGGTGTGTAAACACATTCTTACACCGCTGGAGTATGTAAAAAAGGTTGTTGGTTTCATCGTAAGGTTGCAAGTACTATTTTCAACGATTTGTCTTCTACTTTTACTTAACAATCAACTGTCTTGTTGTTTTGCCTTTTAATAGGTATTGAATTATAGCTCTGCAAAGAAAAAGTTATATTTACCGGCATATTCCCTTAGATGAAGGACTCCACAAATTGATTTGTAGAAAATTGCTTGTGCAAACAATGAACATCACCATTGTGATCACGGTACACCGTCACCGTTTCTTCCAAAATTATTCACGCTCCCTTTAAATCGGTCTTCTTTGCCCAATTGTTTACTAGAAAATAAGCACTAGAACACAACTTAACAATAGCGAGATTTTCAAGCCATTGGCCTCTTTTTTCTTCAAAATCTCAACGGTACACCATGGTGATCCGTTGTCAGTAAATTAATTACAGTCTACTGAAATTATTTAGCAATGAACGGATCACCATGGTGTACCGTTGCAAATAAGCCTAAGAAATGCGCTGTTGTGATTTCTACTAATTGTGCTTACACATAGTAATTACTACTAGTTTAGAACGATTAAACTTCCTAGTTTTTTCAAAACACAACGCCAAAATTAAGATGACAAGGATGGTGATCCGTCAACGGTACACCACAATCCCGTGTAACCAAAATAGGAACAGAGTTTAGGACTGGGGATAGACTAGTTCAGGAAAACAAACACTCAAACGAACTTGCATCATTCCAGTCTCTTTCATCCAGACAAAGGAAAGCTCCCCCTCAGCGGTACAGAAGATAGGCGTATCATAGGCGTATCTCCTTTAAACTGAAAACCCGCATATGTAAATGGTCTTGGGTGCTCGCAGCTGAACCTAATGGCCTTCCAATAGTAACACCAAACCATGCCATAAGATGATATTTGCTGTTCATCTGAAGTAATTTAGAAATACGACTTCCGCCGCTTTTGTACCTACCCTGCGAAGGTTGTCCTTGCCGGGTTGCAAAATGAGCTAGACATATATGTAAGAAGACTTAAAAGAAACGTTGTACCTCAATTCCGTGGCCCTTTCAAATGCAAGATGCGGTATTTTTCTCTTCTTTTTTTCAATTAGATTTGGACTAATCGGTTATAAAATACGCGACTCGCGCTTGACGGGAATTCAATGTTCCAAGTGGCACAGCCCTTTCGCCTACCGCTAAAAATGCACCGACTAACGCAGTCTTCCTTTATTATTTTAACTGGTAGCCTTATTTATCAGTAGTTATCAGGATATACAACTTGACTTTGGAACCTTTTGAAACCTTCCTTTACAGCTAATGGCCTACTTTCACTTTGTGGTGATTCTTTTCTGATGAACACATCAGTCTCTCAAATAAACACTAGTGCCGATTTTCTTTAATTGCTTGTGCAAACAAATACAAAAAAACACCATAAAAAACGGAAAATCTGTATATCACCAAACGAGTCTACATACTTTATAGTTTACTACAAAACCGTTAATACTATCGCCAAAATTCTATTTAGCGGCAACTAACATTGCTCACAAGCCTACCACGATAACTTCAGCAATCGTCACATCACTTACGGCGCTGAAAACAATTATTCCTAATAAATACAGTCTCGGTCACAAATGTTGTAACACAGACGGCAATTTGCCCCCTCTCCCCCTTCAATGTTGACGTTTATGGGTTGGAGTGCAAAAACCAACCGGTAAATGCAACATTGATTGGAGGGAGGAGGAGGGTACGTTATTAACAGCCTTGATGCGCTTCACTTGCTGTTTAAGCGAAGTGTTACAACTATTTATGATCGAGATTGTCTGGGTGTTGAATGACGCAATTCAGATAACAAAAAGCGCGATAACCAATGTATTCTGTAACGTTCGGTTTCATGGGACTTTCCTTATGAAAATATGTCAAAGCATGTTTAGTTACTTATAAAATTGATAGAATGAGTTGACTTGTTGCTAAAATGGAAAGATATCTTGTAGATTTACGAGCGAAAAGCTGCACAAGCGTAATGGCCTTTAATTGAACCCTGTTTCGATATTAACGCACACGGCCAAGAGCTTTTTACTGAAGCCACGTTAAATTGAAGGACTTTTCGATAGTAAAGTTGCTGATTTTTGTGATATTTCAACAGCAACGGGTTGAAAGAATTTCCAAAAGAAATAGGAACACTCCCGCGTGTTTAAAAAATTCCGCAAAAAGAGGGCGTAAGTTCAAGCTACTGTAAGTAACACACTGAGAAGGCACCTCATTTGCTGTCTCAGGGTCCTGCGAAAAGAGACGGGACTTTTACCTGTAAGAATAGACACTGTGCATAATGACCCGAACGAGGGGTGGTGGTACCAAGTATTATTTATTACCTTAACTCGTTTTCAGCTCCATAGCGTACAACAGTAATGTTCTCTTTTTGGTGTGTAAACACATTCTTACACCGCTGGAGTATGAGAAAAAAGGTTGTTGGTTTCATCGTAAGGTTGCAAGTACTATTTTCAACGATTTGTCTTCTACTTTTACTTAACATCACTGTCTTGTTGTTTTGCCTTTTAATAGGTATTGAATTATAGCTCTGCAAAGAAAGTTATATTTACCGGCATATTCCCTTAGTATGCGAAAGGACTCCACAAATTGATTTGTAGAAAATTGTCTTGTGCAAACCAATGAACATCACGCATTGTGAGTCAGCGGTACAACCGTCACACGTTTCTTCTTCAAATATATTCACGGCGCTCCCTTTACAATCGGGCTTCTTTGCCCAATTGTGTTACTAGAAATAAGCACTGAGAAAACACAACTTAACAATAGCGAGATTTTCAAGCCATTGGCCTCTTTTTTCTTCAAAATCTCGAACGGTACACCATGGTGATCCGTTGTCAGTAAATTGAATTACAGTCTACTGAAATTATTAGCAATGTACGGATCCACCATGGTGTACCGTATGCAATAAAGCCTAAGAAATGCGCTGTTGTGATTGCTACTAATTGTGCTTACACATAGTAATTACTACTAGTTTAGAACGATTAAACTTCCTAGTTGTTTCAAAACACAACGCCAAAATTAAGGATGACAAGGATGGTGATCCGTCAACGATACACCACAATCCCGTGTAACCAAAATAGGAACAGAGTTTAGGACTGGGGGATATACTAGTTCAGGAAAACAAACACGTCAAACGAACGAACTTTTGCAATCATTCCAGTCTCTTTCAATCCAGACAAAGGAAGCTCCCCCTCAGCGGTACAGAAGATAGGCGTATCATAGGCGTTATCTCCTTTAAACTGAAAACCCCCATATGTAAATGGTCTTGGGTGCTCCCCCGCAGCTGAACCTAATCGGCCTTCCAATAGTAACACCAAACCATGCCATAGAACTAGATATTGGCTGTTCATCAGTAATTATTTAGAAATACGGACTTCCGCCGCTTTTTGTACCTACCCTGCGAAGGTTGTCCTTTGCCGCGTTGCAAAAATGAGCTAGACATATATGTAAAGAAGACTTAAAAGAAACGTTGTACCTCAATTCCGTGGCCCTTTCAAAATGCAATATGGCGGTAATTTTTTCTCTTCTTTTTTTCAATTAGATTTTGGACTAATCGGTTATAAAATACGCGACACGCGCTTGACGGGAAATTCAATGTTCCAAGTGGCACAGCCCTTTTCGGCCTACCGCACCAACTCTGCATGCACGACCAATAACGCAGTCTTTCCTTATTATTTTAACTGGTAGCCTTATTTATGAGTAGTTTTATCAGGATATCCAACTTGACTTTGGAACCTTTTGAAAACCTTCCTTTACACTTAATGGCCCCCCACCCTTAAAAAAAAACCCCCCCCTTTTTTTTTTGTGTTTTTTCACTTTGTGGTGATTCTTTTCTGATGAACACATCAGTCCTCTCAAAATCTCACTAGTGTCGATTTTCTTTAATTGCTTGTGCAAACAAATACAAAACCCCAGCAGAAAACACGGAAAATCTGTAGTCACCAAACGAGTCTAACATACTTTATAGTTTACTACCAAAACAAAAACAACCGTGTTAATACTATCGGGCCAAAAAACACAAATTTTCTATTTACGCGGCAACCTACAACATTGCTCACAAAAGCCTACCCCACGGTACAACACTTCAGCAAATCGTCAACACTCACTTGACGGCGCGCTCGCAGGGAAAACAATTATTCCTAATAAATACCAGTCTTCGGTCACAAATGTGTAACACAGGAACGGCAATTTGCCCCCTCCCCCCTTCATGTTGACTGTATTATGGGTATAGGCCAGATAATGTGGGAGGTGGAGCATGCAAAAAAACCAACCGGTAAATGGCAAGCATTGATTGGAGGGAGGACGGAGGAGCGTACGAATTCGTTATTAACAGCCTTGATGGCGCTTCACTTAGCCTCGATGTTTAAGGCGAAGTGTTACAAACTCATTATGAAGCGAGATTGTCCTGGTGTTAGAATGACGCAATTCAGATAACACAAGGAGCTGCGGATATACCCAATGCTATTCCTGTAAACGGTTGTCGGAATTTCAATGACAGGACTCTTCCTTATTGATAATATGTCAAGCATGTTTAGTTACTTATAAAATTGAGTAGAATGAGTTGCACTTGGTTGCTAAAATGGAGAAGATTGATCTTGTCAAGATTTACGAGGCGAAAAGCCTCTGCACAAGCGTAATGGCCTTTAATTGCAAAGCCCCTCTGTTTCCGATATTAACGTCACACGGCCAAGAGCGTTAGTTTACTGAAGCCACGTTAAATTGAAGGACGTTTTCGATAGTAAAGTTGCTGATTTTGTGATATTTCAACAAGCAAACGGTTTGAAAGAATATTCCCCAAAAGAAATAGGAACACTCCCGCGTGCGTGTTAAAAAATTCCGCAAAAAGAGGGCCCAGTAAGAGTTCAAGCTAACTGTAAGTAACACACTGAGAGAGGCAACCTCATTTGCTGTCTCAGGTTCCTGACGAAAAAGAGACCGGGAACTTTTACCTGTAAGAGAATAGACACTTCACATGCCCGTGCATAATGACCGAACGAGCAGGAAGTGGTGGTACCAAGTATTATTTATTACCTTAACTCGTATTCAGCTCCATAGCTTACAAACAGTAAAGTGTTCTCCCTTTTGGTGTGTAAACACATTCATTACAACCGCGTGAGTATGTAGAAAAAGGTTGTTGGTTTCCTCCGTAAGGTTGCAAGTACTTATTTTCAAACGAGTTGTCTTCTACTTTTTACTTAACAATCAACTGTCTTGTTTGTTTTGGTCCTTTTAATATGGTATTGAATTATATCTCTGCAAAGAAAAGTTATATTTTACCGGCATAATTCCCCTAGATGAAGGACTCCACAATTGATTTGTAGAAAATTGCTGGTGCAAACAATGAACATCAACCATTGTGATCACGGTACAAACACCGTCACCGTTTCTTCCAAAATTATTCACGCTCCCTTTAAATCGGTCCCTTCTTTGGCCCAATTGTTTACTAGAAAATAAGCACTAGACCACAACTTAACAATAGCGAGATATTCAAGCCATTGGCCTCTTTTTTCTTCAAAATCTCAACGGTACACCATGGTGATCCAGTTGTCAGTAAATTAATTACAGTCTACTGAAATTATTTTGCAATGAACGGATCACCATGGTGTACCGTTGCAAATAAGCCCTAAGAAATGCGCTGTTGTGATTTCTACTAGATTGTGCTTACACATAGGAATTACTCACTATTTAGAACGATTAAACTTCCTAGTTATTTTCAAACACAACGCCAAAATTAGAATGACAAGGATGGTGATCCGTCAACGGTACACCACAATCCCGTGTAACCAAAATAGGAACAGAGTTTAGGACTGGGGATAGACTAGTTCAGGAAAACAAACACTCCAACGAACTTGCATCATTCCAGTCTCTTCTTTCATCACACAGACAAAGGAAGCTCCCCCTCAGCGGTACAGAACGATAGGCGTATCATATAGGCGTAATCTCCTTTAAACTGCAAACCCGCATATGTAAATGGTCTTGGGTGCTCGCAGCTGAACCTAATGGCCTTCCCACATAGTAACACCAAACCATGCCATAAGATGATATTTGCTGTTCATCTGAAGTAATTTAGAAATTAACGACTTCCGCCGCTTTTGTACCTACCCTGCGAAGGTTGTCCTTGCCGGTTGTGGCAAATGAGCTAGACAATATATGTAAGAAGACTAAAAGGAAACGTTGTACCTCAATTCCGTGGCCCTTTCAAAATGCAAGATGCGGTATTTTTCTCTTCTTCTTTTTTTCAATTAGATTTGGACTAATCGGTTATAAAATACCGCGACTCGCGCTTGACGGGAATTCAATGTTCCAAGTGGCACAGCCCTTTCGCCTACCGCACCAACTGCACCGACTAACGCAGTCTTCCTTTATTATTTTAACTGGTAGCCTTATTTATCAGTAGTTATCAGGATATACAACTTGACTTTGGAACCTTTTGAAACTTCCTTTCCACAGCTAATGGCCTACTTTCACTTTGTGGTGATTCTTTTCTGATTAACACATCAGTCCTCTCAAATATCACTATTGTCGATTTTCTTTAATTGCTTGTGCAAACAAATACAAAAACACAGCAGAAACACGGAAAATCTGTATACAACCAAGGTCTACATACTTTATAGTTTACTACAAAACCGGTAATACTATCGCCAAAATTTCTATTTTAGCGGCAACTAACATTGCTCACAAGCCTACCACGATAACTTCAGCAATCGTCACATCACTTGACGGCGCTTGACAAACAATTATTCCTAATAAATAACAGTCTCGGTCCCAATGTTTTAACACAGACGGCAATTTTCCCCCCTCTCCCCCTTCAATGTTGACGTTTATGGGTTGGAGTGTCAAAAACCAACCGGTAAATGCAACATTGATTGGAGGTAGGAGGAGGGGTACGTTATTAACAGCCGTGATGTGCGCGTTCACTTGCTGTTTAAGGCGAAGTGTTACCACTATTTATGATCGAGATTGTCTGGGTTTTAATTACGCAATTCAGATAACAAAAAGCGCGGGGGATAACCAATGTAGTCTGTAACGTTCGGTTTTCATGAGGACTTTCCTTATGAAAATATGTCAAAGCATGTTTCAGTTCCTTATAAAATTGATAGAAGGAGTTGACCTTGTTGCTAAAATGTAAAGATATCTTGTAGATTTACGAGGGTCGAAAAGCTGCCACCAGCGTAATGGCCTTTAAATTGAACCCTGTGTTACGATATTAACGTCACACGGCCAAGAGCTTTTTACTGACCGCCAAGATCGTTTAAATGGAAGGACTTTTCGCTAGTAAAGTTGCTGATTTTTGTGATATTTCAACAGCACCGGTTGAAAGAATTTCAAAAGAAATAGGAACACTCCCGCGTGTTTTATAAAAATTCCGCAAAAAGAGGGCTTAAGTTCAAGGCCTACTGTAAGTAACACACTGAGAAGGCAACCTCATTTGCTGTGTCTCAGGTTCCTGCGAAAAAGAGACGGGACTTTTACCTGTATAGAATAGACACTGTGCATAATGACCCGAACGCAGGGTGGTGGTACCAAGTATTATTTATTACCTTAACTCGTTTTCAGCTCCATAGCGGACAACAGTAAATGTTCTCTTTTTGGTGTGTAAACACATTCTTACACCGCTGGAGTAGGTAGAAAAAAGTTTGTTGGTTTCATCGTAAGGTTGCAAGTACTATTTTCAAACGATTTGTCTTCTCTAACTTTTTTACTTAACACTCAACTGTCTTGTTGTTTTGCCTTTTAATATAGGTATTGAATTATAGCTCTGCAAAGAAAACGTTATATTTACCCCCGGCATATTCCCTTAGATGAAGGACTCCACAAATTGAGTTGTAGAAAATTGCTTGTGCAAACAATGAACATCACCATTGTTATCACGGTTCAACCCCGTCACCGTTTCTTCCAAAATTATTCACGCTCCCTTTAAATCGTTCTCTTTTTGCCCAATTGTTTTACTAGAAAATCAGCACTAGAACACAACTTAACAATAGCGAGATTTTCAAGCCATTGGCCTCTTTTTTCTTCAAAATCTCAACGGTACACCATGGTGATCCGTTGTTCATTAAATTAATTACAGTCTACTGAAATTATTTAGCCGGAACGGATCACCATGGTGTTCCGTTGCAAATAAGCCTAAGAATGGCGCCTGTTGTGATTTCTACTAATTGTGCTTGTACATCATAGTCATTACTACTAGTTTTAGAACGATTAAACTTCCTAGTTTTTTCAAAACACCGCCAAAATTAAGATTCAGGATGGTGCTGCCGTCAACGGTACACGCACAATCCCGTGTACCAAAATCGGAATCAGAGTTTAGTACTGGGGATACCTATTTTCAGGAAAACAACACACTCAAACGAACTTGCAGCATTCAGTACTCCTTTTTCATCCAGACAAAGGAAAGCTCCCCCCCAGCGGTACAGAACGATCCGGAGGCGTATCATAGGCGTATCTCCTTTAACTTAAACCCGCATAATGTAAATGGTCTTGGTTGGCTCGCAGCTGAACCTAATGGCCTTACCAATAGGTAAACACCAAACCATGCCCATAAGATGATTTGCTGTTCATATCTGAAGTAATTTAGAAATACGACTTCCGCCGCTTTTGTACCTACCCTGCGAAGGTTGTCCTTGCCGGTTTCAAAATGACTAGACATTATGGGAAGAAGACTTAAAAGAAACGTTGTACCTCAATTCCGTGGTGGCCTTTCAAATGCACGATGCGGTATTTTTCTCGTTCTTTTTTTCAATTAGATTTGGACTAATCGGTTATAAAATACGCGACTCGCGCTTGACGGGAATTCAATGTTCCAAGTGGCACAGCCCTTTCGCCTACCGCACCAACTGCACCGACTAACGCAGTCTTCCTTTATTATTTTAACTGGTAGCCTTATTTATCAGTAGTTATCAGGATATACAACTTGACTTTGGAACCTTTTGAAACCTTCCTTTACAGCTAATGGCCTACTTTCACTTTGTGGTGATTCTTTTCTGATGAACACATCAGTCTCTCAAAATATCACTAGTGTCGATTTTCTTTAATTGCTTGTGCAAACAAATACAAAAACACAGCAGAAAACACGGAAAATCTGTATATCACCAAACGAGTCTACATACTTTATAGTTTACTACAAAACCGTTAATACTATCGCCAAAATTCTATTTAGCGGCAACTAACATTGCTCACAAGCCTACCACGATAACTTCAGCAATCGTCACATCACTTACGGCGCTGAAAACAATTATTCCTAATAAATACAGTCTCGGTCACAAATGTTGTAACACAGACGGCAATTTGCCCCCTCTCCCCCTTCAATGTTGACGTTTATGGGTTGGAGTGCAAAAACCAACCGGTAAATGCAACATTGATTGGAGGGAGGAGGAGGGGTACGTTATTAACAGCCTTGATGCGCTTCACTTGCTGTTTAAGCGAAGTGTTACAACTATTTATGATCGAGATTGTCTGGGTGTTGAATGACGCAATTCAGATAACAAAAAGCGCGATAACCAATGTATTCTGTAACGTTCGGTTTCATGGGACTTTCCTTATGAAAATATGTCAAAGCATGTTTAGTTACTTATAAAATTGATAGAATGAGTTGACTTGTTGCTAAAATGGAAAGATATCTTGTAGATTTACGAGCGAAAAGCTGCACAAGCGTAATGGCCTTTAATTGAACCCTGTTTCGATATTAACGTCACACGGCCAAGAGCTTTTTACTGAAGCCACGTTAAATTGAAGGACTTTTCGATAGTAAAGTTGCTGATTTTTGTGATATTTCAACAGCAACGGTTGAAAGAATTTCCAAAAGAAATAGGAACACTCCCGCGTGTTTAAAAAATTCCGCAAAAAGAGGGCGTAAGTTCAAGCTACTGTAAGTAACACACTGAGAAGGCACCTCATTTGCTGTCTCAGGTTCCTGCGAAAAAGAGACGGGACTTTTACCTGTAAGAGAATAGACACTGTGCATAATGACCCGAACGAGGGGTGGTGGTACCAAGTATTATTTATTACCTTAACTCGTTTTCAGCTCCATAGCGTACAACAGTAAATGTTCTCTTTTTGGTGTGTAAACACATTCTTACACCGCTGGAGTATGTAGAAAAAAGGTTGTTGGTTTCATCGTAAGGTTGCAAGTACTATTTTCAACGATTTGTCTTCTACTTTTTACTTAACAATCAACTGTCTTGTTGTTTTGCCTTTTAATAGGTATTGAATTATAGCTCTGCAAAGAAAAAGTTATATTTACCGGCATATTCCCTTAGATGAAGGACTCCACAAATTGATTTGTAGAAAATTGCTTGTGCAAACAATGAACATCACCATTGTGATCACGGTACACCGTCACCGTTTCTTCCAAAATTATTCACGCTCCCTTTAAATCGGTCTTCTTTGCCCAATTGTTTACTAGAAAATAAGCACTAGAACACAACTTAACAATAGCGAGATTTTCAAGCCATTGGCCTCTTTTTTCTTCAAAATCTCAACGGTACAC
Organism: Montipora foliosa; assembly: GCF_036669935.1. Classification (NCBI taxonomy): domain Eukaryota; kingdom Metazoa; phylum Cnidaria; class Anthozoa; order Scleractinia; family Acroporidae; genus Montipora; species Montipora foliosa. The sequence continues at coordinate 23,561,764 of NC_090870.1, read as the reverse complement.
CATGGTGATCCGTTGTCAGTAAATTAATTACAGTCTACTGAAATTATTTAGCAATGAACGGATCACCATGGTGTACCGTTGCAAATAAGCCTAAGAAATGCGCTGTTGTGATTTCTACTAATTGTGCTTACACATAGTAATTACTACTAGTTTAGAACGATTAAACTTCCTAGTTTTTTCAAAACACAACGCCAAAATTAAGATGACAAGGATGGTGATCCGTCAACGGTACACCACAATCCCGTGTAACCAAAATAGGAACAGAGTTTAGGACTGGGGATAGACTAGTTCAGGAAAACAAACACTCAAACGAACTTGCATCATTCCAGTCTCTTTCATCCAGACAAAGGAAAGCTCCCCCTCAGCGGTACAGAAGATAGGCGTATCATAGGCGTATCTCCTTTAAACTGAAAACCCGCATATGTAAATGGTCTTGGGTGCTCGCAGCTGAACCTAATGGCCTTCCAATAGTAACACCAAACCATGCCATAAGATGATATTTGCTGTTCATCTGAAGTAATTTAGAAATACGACTTCCGCCGCTTTTGTACCTACCCTGCGAAGGTTGTCCTTGCCGGGTTGCAAAATGAGCTAGACATATATGTAAGAAGACTTAAAAGAAACGTTGTACCTCAATTCCGTGGCCCTTTCAAATGCAAGATGCGGTATTTTTCTCTTCTTTTTTTCAATTAGATTTGGACTAATCGGTTATAAAATACGCGACTCGCGCTTGACGGGAATTCAATGTTCCAAGTGGCACAGCCCTTTCGCCTACCGCACCAACTGCACCGACTAACGCAGTCTTCCTTTATTATTTTAACTGGTAGCCTTATTTATCAGTAGTTATCAGGATATACAACTTGACTTTGGAACCTTTTGAAACCTTCCTTTACAGCTAATGGCCTACTTTCACTTTGTGGTGATTCTTTTCTGATGAACACATCAGTCTCTCAAAATATCACTAGTGTCGATTTTCTTTAATTGCTTGTGCAAACAAATACAAAAACACAGCAGAAAACACGGAAAATCTGTATATCACCAAACGAGTCTACATACTTTATAGTTTACTACAAAACCGTTAATACTATCGCCAAAATTCTATTTAGCGGCAACTAACATTGCTCACAAGCCTACCACGATAACTTCAGCAATCGTCACATCACTTACGGCGCTGAAAACAATTATTCCTAATAAATACAGTCTCGGTCACAAATGTTGTAACACAGACGGCAATTTGCCCCCTCTCCCCCTTCAATGTTGACGTTTATGGGTTGGAGTGCAAAAACCAACCGGTAAATGCAACATTGATTGGAGGGAGGAGGAGGGGTACGTTATTAACAGCCTTGATGCGCTTCACTTGCTGTTTAAGCGAAGTGTTACAACTATTTATGATCGAGATTGTCTGGGTGTTGAATGACGCAATTCAGATAACAAAAAGCGCGATAACCAATGTATTCTGTAACGTTCGGTTTCATGGGACTTTCCTTATGAAAATATGTCAAAGCATGTTTAGTTACTTATAAAATTGATAGAATGAGTTGACTTGTTGCTAAAATGGAAAGATATCTTGTAGATTTACGAGCGAAAAGCTGCACAAGCGTAATGGCCTTTAATTGAACCCTGTTTCGATATTAACGTCACACGGCCAAGAGCTTTTTACTGAAGCCACGTTAAATTGAAGGACTTTTCGATAGTAAAGTTGCTGATTTTTGTGATATTTCAACAGCAACGGTTGAAAGAATTTCCAAAAGAAATAGGAACACTCCCGCGTGTTTAAAAAATTCCGCAAAAAGAGGGCGTAAGTTCAAGCTACTGTAAGTAACACACTGAGAAGGCACCTCATTTGCTGTCTCAGGTTCCTGCGAAAAAGAGACGGGACTTTTACCTGTAAGAGAATAGACACTGTGCATAATGACCCGAACGAGGGGTGGTGGTACCAAGTATTATTTATTACCTTAACTCGTTTTCAGCTCCATAGCGTACAACAGTAAATGTTCTCTTTTTGGTGTGTAAACACATTCTTACACCGCTGGAGTATGTAGAAAAAAGGTTGTTGGTTTCATCGTAAGGTTGCAAGTACTATTTTCAACGATTTGTCTTCTACTTTTTACTTAACAATCAACTGTCTTGTTGTTTTGCCTTTTAATAGGTATTGAATTATAGCTCTGCAAAGAAAAAGTTATATTTACCGGCATATTCCCTTAGATGAAGGACTCCACAAATTGATTTGTAGAAAATTGCTTGTGCAAACAATGAACATCACCATTGTGATCACGGTACACCGTCACCGTTTCTTCCAAAATTATTCACGCTCCCTTTAAATCGGTCTTCTTTGCCCAATTGTTTACTAGAAAATAAGCACTAGAACACAACTTAACAATAGCGAGATTTTCAAGCCATTGGCCTCTTTTTTCTTCAAAATCTCAACGGTACACCATGGTGATCCGTTGTCAGTAAATTAATTACAGTCTACTGAAATTATTTAGCAATGAACGGATCACCATGGTGTACCGTTGCAAATAAGCCTAAGAAATGCGCTGTTGTGATTTCTACTAATTGTGCTTACACATAGTAATTACTACTAGTTTAGAACGATTAAACTTCCTAGTTTTTTCAAAACACAACGCCAAAATTAAGATGACAAGGATGGTGATCCGTCAACGGTACACCACAATCCCGTGTAACCAAAATAGGAACAGAGTTTAGGACTGGGGATAGACTAGTTCAGGAAAACAAACACTCAAACGAACTTGCATCATTCCAGTCTCTTTCATCCAGACAAAGGAAAGCTCCCCCTCAGCGGTACAGAAGATAGGCGTATCATAGGCGTATCTCCTTTAAACTGAAAACCCGCATATGTAAATGGTCTTGGGTGCTCGCAGCTGAACCTAATGGCCTTCCAATAGTAACACCAAACCATGCCATAAGATGATATTTGCTGTTCATCTGAAGTAATTTAGAAATACGACTTCCGCCGCTTTTGTACCTACCCTGCGAAGGTTGTCCTTGCCGGGTTGCAAAATGAGCTAGACATATATGTAAGAAGACTTAAAAGAAACGTTGTACCTCAATTCCGTGGCCCTTTCAAATGCAAGATGCGGTATTTTTCTCTTCTTTTTTTCAATTAGATTTGGACTAATCGGTTATAAAATACGCGACTCGCGCTTGACGGGAATTCAATGTTCCAAGTGGCACAGCCCTTTCGCCTACCGCACCAACTGCACCGACTAACGCAGTCTTCCTTTATTATTTTAACTGGTAGCCTTATTTATCAGTAGTTATCAGGATATACAACTTGACTTTGGAACCTTTTGAAACCTTCCTTTACAGCTAATGGCCTACTTTCACTTTGTGGTGATTCTTTTCTGATGAACACATCAGTCTCTCAAAATATCACTAGTGTCGATTTTCTTTAATTGCTTGTGCAAACAAATACAAAAACACAGCAGAAAACACGGAAAATCTGTATATCACCAAACGAGTCTACATACTTTATAGTTTACTACAAAACCGTTAATACTATCGCCAAAATTCTATTTAGCGGCAACTAACATTGCTCACAAGCCTACCACGATAACTTCAGCAATCGTCACATCACTTACGGCGCTGAAAACAATTATTCCTAATAAATACAGTCTCGGTCACAAATGTTGTAACACAGACGGCAATTTGCCCCCTCTCCCCCTTCAATGTTGACGTTTATGGGTTGGAGTGCAAAAACCAACCGGTAAATGCAACATTGATTGGAGGGAGGAGGAGGGGTACGTTATTAACAGCCTTGATGCGCTTCACTTGCTGTTTAAGCGAAGTGTTACAACTATTTATGATCGAGATTGTCTGGGTGTTGAATGACGCAATTCAGATAACAAAAAGCGCGATAACCAATGTATTCTGTAACGTTCGGTTTCATGGGACTTTCCTTATGAAAATATGTCAAAGCATGTTTAGTTACTTATAAAATTGATAGAATGAGTTGACTTGTTGCTAAAATGGAAAGATATCTTGTAGATTTACGAGCGAAAAGCTGCACAAGCGTAATGGCCTTTAATTGAACCCTGTTTCGATATTAACGTCACACGGCCAAGAGCTTTTTACTGAAGCCACGTTAAATTGAAGGACTTTTCGATAGTAAAGTTGCTGATTTTTGTGATATTTCAACAGCAACGGTTGAAAGAATTTCCAAAAGAAATAGGAACACTCCCGCGTGTTTAAAAAATTCCGCAAAAAGAGGGCGTAAGTTCAAGCTACTGTAAGTAACACACTGAGAAGGCACCTCATTTGCTGTCTCAGGTTCCTGCGAAAAAGAGACGGGACTTTTACCTGTAAGAGAATAGACACTGTGCATAATGACCCGAACGAGGGGTGGTGGTACCAAGTATTATTTATTACCTTAACTCGTTTTCAGCTCCATAGCGTACAACAGTAAATGTTCTCTTTTTGGTGTGTAAACACATTCTTACACCGCTGGAGTATGTAGAAAAAAGGTTGTTGGTTTCATCGTAAGGTTGCAAGTACTATTTTCAACGATTTGTCTTCTACTTTTTACTTAACAATCAACTGTCTTGTTGTTTTGCCTTTTAATAGGTATTGAATTATAGCTCTGCAAAGAAAAAGTTATATTTACCGGCATATTCCCTTAGATGAAGGACTCCACAAATTGATTTGTAGAAAATTGCTTGTGCAAACAATGAACATCACCATTGTGATCACGGTACACCGTCACCGTTTCTTCCAAAATTATTCACGCTCCCTTTAAATCGGTCTTCTTTGCCCAATTGTTTACTAGAAAATAAGCACTAGAACACAACTTAACAATAGCGAGATTTTCAAGCCATTGGCCTCTTTTTTCTTCAAAATCTCAACGGTACACCATGGTGATCCGTTGTCAGTAAATTAATTACAGTCTACTGAAATTATTTAGCAATGAACGGATCACCATGGTGTACCGTTGCAAATAAGCCTAAGAAATGCGCTGTTGTGATTTCTACTAATTGTGCTTACACATAGTAATTACTACTAGTTTAGAACGATTAAACTTCCTAGTTTTTTCAAAACACAACGCCAAAATTAAGATGACAAGGATGGTGATCCGTCAACGGTACACCACAATCCCGTGTAACCAAAATAGGAACAGAGTTTAGGACTGGGGATAG